>NC_067402.1:230963817-231265067 GCF_016432865.1 Antechinus flavipes
AAGATATTTGACAATGCCAATTTTAAGTGTCCTAGACTAGGGAGTCTCAAACATGCATATAACACCCTCTCCATGGATAGTTCTTGTCCTGTCTCTGTCCTTTCTCCATTCCCTCTCCTTACTCCCTTCCTTTACAGTTAAAAAGTAGACCAATTTTCTTTCAAAAATAAAAACTAAAAAGACACCTTTGTTGGATTTGTTTGTGTATTAATTTCCACTCTATGATGTAATCTTTGTTGAATGTTTATCTTATCTGGGATATTCCATGACAAATCAAATAAGATAAATAAAAAAGTTCATTAAAAACAAATAACTAAATGGCTCTTATTTTATGATAAATGACCCACTGTAACAAAAGCAACTAAAGGGACCCCTAGAAATGCCTATTGAAAAAGCATAATTACAAGCCAAACCTTAATTGGGTCACAAAAGTTTGTAGTGGACTAAACTAGTCAGACACATCAAAGAAGTTCATAACTTTCTTTCCTACCATGCTTCCAATAATTGTCACATCTATTTTAAGATTAAGTTCTCAGAATTAAAGGACCATGATTTTTTACTGCTGAGGAGTGATACCAGAGTTGGTATTTGAGCTCAGACTTTCTGATTCTAGTTTGTTGTCATCCTCTCATCTTTCGGTGATTCATTTCACCATCCACCTCACCTAGCCTCTGGCCTCATTGATTGAACCATGACAAATCCTGTGCATTTCCTAGATGCTTAATGCAAGAGCAAATACCTGATAACTCTTCTGCGTGGACTGAGGAGTGAAACAGAGGATGAAACAAACAATCATCTATTGATAAACATTTATTAAGCTTCTGCAATAGGCAGAAGTGTGCTAAATGCTGGAGTTGCAAAGAAGGGAAAAATAATCCCTCCGCTCAAGGAGCTCTCAGTCTAATAGACAAGATAATATGCTGAGAATTACATGCTAACAAAACACATACAGAATAAATCTGAAATAACCAAGAGGGAAGGCACGAGAATAATTGTTGTTATTGTTGTTTGTCCTTCGTTCTCAAACAAGACCATGACATCAGGTAAGTAATGCTATGACATGCAAATGAATTGGATTTAAGTAAGGGAGGGCTATGCAAAGTCACCTGCCTCACTTTCCTCCCCAGAGCCATCTGGGTCCAGAGTTAAGGGAGAAGGAAAACTTCTCTTAAAAGTGGGAATTTTTGCTGACCTGAAGGAAGCAAAGAAATCCAGGAGTGAGAGATGAGGAAGGAGAGCATTACTGGCATGAGGGACAGCCAGTGAAAATCTCAAAGATGGAGTGCCTTGTTGGATGAATAGCAAGGAGGGAGGTGTCATGGGATTGCAGGGAGTGTAAGATAAGAAGACTAGAAAGGTTGTGAAAGAAGATTATGAAGGGTCCTGAATGCCAAACATAGAATTTTCAATTTGATTCTGGAGGTGCTAGTCATTGGAGTTTATTGAATAGAGGTGACATAGTCAGACTTAAATTTTAGGAAAACTAATTTGGTAGATGAGTAGAGAATGGATTTGAGTGGAGAGAACCTTGAGGCAGGCAGCTCCACAAGGAGGTGGCAAAGTCCAAATGTAATATAATGACATCCTACTTTAGAGTGGTAGCAGGGTCAGAGGAAAGAAGGGATTTTGAGGGATAGTACAAAAGAAAAAGGACATGCCTTAGCAACAGATTGGATGAGGGAAGGGGTATGTGTGTATGAGAGAGAGTGAGGAATCAACACTTAAGTTGAATCTGTGATATTATCAAGATGCCTACTGACCACAAAAATATGCATCCAAATCTTTACTACTTATCCTGTACAAATATGATGCTGTGGATAACACGTTGGAATAGGAGTCAAAAGACCCTAGTTTAAATCTTATCTGACATTTAATAATTGTAAGACTATGGACAAATCATTTAACCTCTGATTATTTTCCTTATCTATAAAATGAGGGGATTGGATTAGAAAGTTTTAGCCGTCCCTTCTATTTCTAATTCTATGTTACTGTGGGGCTACAATGGATAGAGTGCTGGATCTGGAGTCACGAAGACTTATCTTCCTGAGTTCAAATCAGGCTTCAGATACTAGTTATATGACTCTGGGCAAGTTGCTTAACCCTGTTTGCCTCAGTTGCAAAATGAGTTGCAGAAGGAAATGGCAAACTATTCCACTATCTTTGCCAAGAGAACCCTAAATAGGGTTGTAGAGTCAGAAGTGACTAAAACAACTGAATAACAACATGATTCTTCTACAAATCCTCCATAGGGTACCATTCTGCCTCTTAGACAAAAGCTTCTGTTTATGCAGAAGTGAAAACAATTATTATCAAACTTTGCTGGAAATCATAAGAAGGAAGCTTCTTAGTCATCTCTAATAAAGATTTTAACTCAATTAAAATGTAGGTCAAGAAGAAATCCTGTTGGTTGCAAAAGAAGAGACAATTTTAAAAACCATTTCTAGCCATATGAAAAGATGCTCCAAGTCATTATTAATCAGAGAAATGCAAATTAAGACAACTCTGAGATATCACTACACACCTGTCAGATTGGCTAGAATGACAGGGAAAGATAATGTGGAATGTTGGAGGGGATATGGGAAAACAGGGACACTAATATATTGTTAGTGGAATTGTGAACACATCCAGCCAATCTGGAGAGCAATTTGGAACTATGCTCAAAAAGTTATCAAACTGTGCATACCCTTTGATCCAGCAGTGTTACTACTGGACTTATATCCCAAAGAGATCTTAAAGAAGGGAAAGGGACCTGTATGTGCAAGAATGTTTGTGGCAGCCCTCTTTGTAGTGGCCAGAAACTGGAAATTGAGTAAATTCCCATCAATTGGAGAATAGCTGAATAAATTGTGGTATATGAATATTATGGAATATTATTGTTCTGTAAGAAATGACCAACAGGATGATTTCAGAAAGGCCTGGAGAGACTTATATGAACTGATGCTGAGTAAAATGAGCAGGACCAGGAGATCATTATATACTTCAACAACAATACTATGTGATGATCAATTCTGATAGACCTGGCCATCTTCAGCAGTGAGATGAACCAAATCAGTTCCAATGGAGCAGTAATGAACTGGAGCAGTAATGAACTGAACCAGCTACACCCAATGAAAGAACTCTGGGAGATAACTAAGAACCATTACACAGAATTCCCAATCCCTATATTTTTGTCCACCTGCATTTTTGATTTCCTTCACAGGCTAATTGTACAATATTTCAGAGTCCAATTCTTTTTGTACAGCAAAATAACAGCTTGAACATGTATATTTATTTTGTATTTAATTTATACTTTAACATATTTAACATGCATTGGTTATCCTGCCATCTAGGGGAGGGGGTAGAGGGAAGGAGGGGAAAAATTGGAACAAAAGGTTTGGCAGTTGACAATGCTGTAAAATTATCCATGCATATAACTTGTAAATAAGAAGCTATTAACAACAAAAGAGAGAGAGAGAGAGAGAGACAGAGAGAGAGAGAGAGAGAGAGAGAAAGAGAGAGAGAGAGAGAGAGAGAGAGAGAGAGAGAGAGAGAGAGAGAGAGAGAGAGAGAGAATTTTTAAAATACCAAGGATGGAGGCAGAGCTCACATAACACACTTTCCCCATTTCCCCCAATAGTCTAGAAAATGTACTATATTGAATGTGAATAAAGAAAACCAAGGAAAACGTGAGAGTGATTTTTTTCCCTAGCCCCAAACAGCTTAGGAAGATAGACACAGAGAAGTACAGACACTGGAATGAATACTGAAAACTTTCAGGCTTCCAGGCAGGGCTGGGAAAAGATCAGAAAAACATAAAAAAGTCAGGTCAGTCATTCTCCCACCCCAAGTGCATCAAGCCCAACACAAAGTCCAAAGTCAGGTAATAGAAAAATAAGCAAACAAAAAACTTGACCACAAGGAGTCCCTTTGATGACAGAGAAACTCAAGACTTAAACACACAAAAAAGAAAATGACTTTAAAACATTTACAAGCAAAATCTCAAAAAAAAAAAAAAGCAGATTATATACAAACCTGACAAGAATTTTTATGTTTTTTCCTTAGATTTTTTTTTTTAAACTAAAAATAGGTACAATTAGGTAGTGCAGTGGACAGAGTACCAGCCCTGAAGTCAGGAGGATCTGAGTTCAAATCTCACCTCAGACATTTTATACTTCTTAGCTGTATGATCCTGGGCAAGTCACTTAACTTCAATTGCCTCAGCCAAAAAAAAAAAAAAATAAAACATATATTTTAATAACTCAAATGAATATGAGAGGAGAAAAATTGGGAAAGAAATGAGTTATGCAAGAAAATTATGACAAGAGAACAACATGGAAAATGAGGTAAAAACATAAAAAAGTAACTGAAGAAAATAACTCTTTAAAAACTCTTTAAAAATTGAAACTAATTATTCCATGAGACGTCAAGAAATAATAAAACATATTCAAAAGAATGAAAAATGGAAGACAATGTGAACATCTCAATGGGAAAAACAACTGATTTGGAAAACAGATGGAGGAGCGATAATTTAAGATTTATTATTAGCATAATTATGTTATATACAATTATGTAATAATATAAATATTGTTATATTTGTTTTTAAGATAAGTCAAAAATTATTGGAGTACTTAAAAGCCATGAACAACAACAACAACAACAAGAACCTAAACATCACAATTCAAGAAAAGAAAAATTGCTTAGATATCATAGAATCAAAGGACAAAATAGAAATGGAAAGGATTCATTAGATAGCTCCTGAGAGAACCTCTAAATTTAAAACTCCCAAGAATATGGCTGCAAAAAAACCAGAATTTTCACATCAATCAAAAAAAATTATTGTAATTTAAACAATTTAAATACCCAGGAATCATCATTAGGGTCACACAAGATTTAGTAGTTAAAATTACAAAGAAACAGAGGGCTCTGGAAGGCAAAGTATCTAAGATTACAGTCAAAGACAATCTAATTAGAAAAATAGAATACAATAATAATACAAGAGGAAAATTGACATTTAGTGAAATCAAGAACTTCCAAAAATTTCTGATGAGAATCAGAGCTAACTAGAAAAACTGACATTCAAACACAGGATTGAAGAGAGGCATAAAAAAACTTTCAAGTTGGGATGGTAGAAGAATGAGATGAGAAAAGACAACCCAGCTCAAGCTCTAGTAATTGGTCATTGCAGGAGAAATCAATAAAAACTAAACAAGGTCAAACTGCTTACATTCTTACACGAGGAGAAGGTACAGGTAACCTCTCAGAACATTATTATCATTAAGACTCTTAAAGAGAGTCTAATTAAAAAAAGGCCTAGGTATAGGGCTTAGATATTATTCTATTAGGTTCAATTTCAATGATCTCAAAAGGATGGGGAGGAGAAGTGCACTGGAAGAAGGAGAAGAGAGAGGAAGAATAGAGAAAATTATTCTTACAAATATAGCATGCGAAGAAAAGTTTATACAATGGAAGGGAGAATGGAAAGGAATTGGACCCCGAAACATAAAATCTCATGTGCATTGATTCAAGGAGGAAAGAATAAATATATACACACAGTTGGATACAAGAACTCACCTTACCCAATAGAGAAGTAGTAGAGAAAGGGATTAAAAGAAAGAATGAGTGAATATGATGTGAAGTAGATTAACTGAGGCAGTGGTCAGAAGCAAAACAGTCTCTTAAGGAAGAAATAAAGAGGAAAAAAAGATAAATACAAAAATAGAATGGAGAATAACAAAGTCATTCAGAGCTGATCATCCCATAACTTTGCTATTACAATGTACACAGTACATAGCATTTTGCTTGAGCTCAAGGAGGGTCTTTTAGGTTTTTCTGAGAGCATCCTGCTAATCATTTCTTATAGAACAATATCATTCCATCATAATTACATACCACAATTTATTCAGTCATTCCTCAGTGATAGGCATTTCTTCAGTTTCCAATTCTTTATCCTGAGAAAAGAGCTGCTATAAATATTTTTGTACATATAGGTGCTTTTCTTTTTTAAAAAAAATCTCTTTTGTATTTATATCTCATAGTGTTATTGTTACATCAAAGATTATGCATGATTTTATAGTCCTTTGGGCATAGTTCATATTTTTTGATAGACGGTAACCGTAATTGTGAATGGATAGTCATCCATGAAATGGAAGAAATGGCAGAATGTATTAGAAACTATTATCTAACAATATGTTATTTACAAAAAACAGGGATTTTTAAAAAACCCAACATTTTGCTAAAAAAAAAAAATACCATGGAACAAATCAATACTAAACACATGTACTAATTAGCAAAGCAACCAAGTTCTTCTTTAAAAATTAAACGAATTTAGGATGAAAAAAGATAAAACTAGGGAAGGGCCTGAATTTAGTTCAGACTTAGATAAAAAACAGCCTTAAACAAGAATGAAGTAAAAAATGAATAGAATTTTAGAAAAGTTAGATATAATAAACTTTGCGGAAATATTAAAAGGAAATAAGAATGAGTATTCTTACTCTCAGCTGTGTGAGGCACTTTCACAAAAACTAATTATGTATCAATTTGTAAAAGAATAAGTAAAACAACAAATCATAGAAACATTCAACAGTTTCATCAAAGATAATAACAGCTTTAAGACATCATGTTAAAATTTGTGGGATGCAGCCAAAGCAGTACTTAAAGGAAAATTCATATCTCTAAACATTTATATAATTAAAAGAGAGAAAGAGCAGATTAATGAATTGTTCATACAACTAAAAAACTTATAAAAACAACAAATTAAAATCACTCTATTAACCACCAAAATAGAAATTCTGTAAATAAGTTTAAAAAGACCAAGCTTATAAAAATAAAACTAGAAGCCCTGGACATAGTTCTAGGGTAAAAAAGAGTGCTTATCATTATTAACAGACTAGAGTACAGAACAGAAAAGTAGTGACCACATCTAGAAGAACTGAAAACTTACAGATCCCCAACCACCACTCCCCATACACATACTATATAGCTATACAGCTAGCCTATGTCCAGGGTCCCTGCTTTTGCTAAGTGCTCCTCCTTGCCCTGGGACTGCCACCTAGCACCACCTGTGGGCAATTCAATAGAGTCCTTTTCCCAGAGCCAGCAAAGGGTCCCCGTAATCTCCTTCTGAGTACACTTGTCCTTTTTGCACAAGGGTGGGATTTTATCAGTGGCTTGCATATTATCCATTATATATGGAGTTAGAACATCTTAGTATCACCTTTCCTCCAAGTTCCTTAAAATATTTGGACCTTTCATAAACCCAAAAGAAGAAAAAGGTTTCTAGTTCAGTTGGTTGTAGAGAAATTCACCCAGAGGCATGCTGGTAAATGTTTAACCACTGGCTTGTTGGTGTGTGAAGAGGGGGAAGGGAAGTATACATGATATACTTCTAAGTATAATCTACATTATTAACATTTTTCCATTTTTTCTAAATATGAGCAAAACAAAACCATAAATCAAATTCTAATTTGTGAAGTTTGTGTTTTCTAAGGTATAAATGATCACTAGAGATTTAATGATCAATTCGCTTGAGCAGGAACAACCTAGTTCCTGCACACTTCTGAGCCCAGTTGCCCTACACATCCCTAAAGGAAAAAATGGGAAAAGACTCCAGATAAAACTGATAAAGAAAATCAAAAAGAAATATAAGTGAGCTCCTCTATAATCTTTAATACAGTCCTGAATTGTAGTCTAAATAACCAGAAGCCATTTAGTCTTTGAGGGAAATTATTCTCTGAAAATCATCACAAGCTTTATTAAGTGATCCTGAAGTCAACAGGTTAAATGAACAAAAATACTTTCAAGTTGGGATGGTAGGAGAATGAGATGAGAAAAGACAACCCAGCTCAAGCTCTAGTAATTGGTCATTGCATGAGAAAATAAAGCCAGTTTGTGAAATACTTAGGACACTGAGAGCCATAACATTTGAAATAGTTATAGAACCAGCATAATTTTCAATATCTGATTGATATCTATCAGGGCTACCAAAGAAGCAAAATAAGCCTCTTCAACACAATCTGGATTACAAGTGACCATGTATAATTATGACCAAAAAGGATAAGATGGTTACAATGGTACAACTAAACATGCTGTCTTGATTTTAAAGAATCCCAATTCAGAATCCATATTATAGTAGGATTGTGTATATGTATCTTGTGAGTGTGTATATTTATATGTACATGTGTGTATATATACATGCATACATTATATATGTGTGTATGTGTGTATTTCAGAATAAAGTCAAGAATTGAAGAGGAAATGGGAGTAGAGCGGAATGATATAAAGTATAAGACTAGAAAGATGGATAGGAGAGCTAAGTTTTAGAGAGACAAAAAGAAATAGAAAAAGACAGAGACAGAGACAGAGAGTCAGAGACAAAGACAGAAAGAGGCTCTAGGTTATCTATCTCTATATATGTATTTATAGCTATATGAATCTATATCTCTATGTTTATAGAAAACATTGTTTCCCCCACTCACTTTTCTAGTCTTTGCATTTTATATCATTCTCCTCTCCCAACTCCACACCAAGTACTCTTCAATACAATTACATTGGCTTTATTTGTTTCTTAGTTCCTGTCATCATTATTGACTGTTCCCCAAGGTCCACCTTGGACTTTTGTTCTCAGTTTCCTCATTGGCAAAATGAGAGGGAATTGGCCAGAATGTCTCCTAGGTCCCTTATATAGTATGTTCTCTGACATATTGAACCTTGTTTCCTACCCATAATCACTTCCTTGCCTTTCCCCTCCTATCCGCAAACTATAGATCACTGGCCCTAAAGACAAGGTGAAAGAAGAATTAGGGAAAGGCACATGGTCAAGCTTATTATTCCATAATGAAGCTCTGAAAGTTTTGGGAAAAGAGAAGGGAGGAAATGAGAGGAGCAAGACTCACAGCAACCCCTAGCCTCAAGTTTCTGGACCCAAGAGAATCCCTCCTCTATTCCTAACTCCCCAGGGACCTCAAGCCAAAGTGATATGGCATGGAACCCAGACATCCCTTTGGCCACTGTGGTCTTGAGGTTGGAGCCAACATCAGATAATATGTAAAGCATTTTGCAATGCATTTCCTCTTCAACTTCACCCCCTTACTTCCCAGGTTTCTTTCATGTCCCATTTAAAATGTGACTTTTTACAGGAAGCCTTTCCTAATCTATTTCATTTCATTATTTCTGTCTGTTGATTATTTTCTATCTATCCTTTACTTAGTTTGTTTGGACATAGTATTTTATGAATGTTGTTTCTTCCATTTGATTGCAAGTTCTTCAAGATCAGGGACTGCCTTTAGCTTTCAAAGGTTCATGCCTTTGACTAGAGAATCTCCAAATATGTGGTTATTGCATAGTATGAAGCTCAATATCATTAGTAGTAATAGTGCCTATATTAGTAGCTCTGAAGTAATCCATGTGAATCATTCTTGGGGACCTCCCTAATATTAGTATGAATGGCTCCATGCTACCTCCCATGCCTCTTAGTGTCAGGAAACATCAAAATGAAGCTTTCTCAAAAGTCCCTCAGCACCAACTACAAACAGACTTACAAAGACAACATTACTTTCTTTTTTTTTAATGCAATAGCAAACGCAGAAAAAAATTTGTACAGTAACTTTTATTTTTGCACTTAGTTTTGCTCCATTGAAAGGAAAAAGACTTCAAGTAGATTTTTGTTACTTAGATTTTCCTCCCAAAAATAATTCACATCTTCACACTAGATGGTGCAATTGGGCCTCAGTGGAAAAACAATGACCTCCACATTGAAACAGTAACTTGTATCAAAAGACACTATTAAAATAGTGAATAGCCTACCTTGAGGACTACTTTTCACCACTATGAATTATTTTCCCTAGTCTCAATTTAGGACACAATAAATATTGGGCACTAAACACATTTTCTTCATTCACAGCAGGAATTACAGGCATGTTATTTACTGATTCAAGTAAATCATCAAGAAGGGTACATCTAACATTCACATGCATCTTAAAAAAAAAAAAAAACCCATAAAAAATCTTCTTCACTAACTCCTTAGAAGAATTTCCTACAGTGAAGTCCTCACAAATCTATCTTCAGGTTATATTTTTCCATCTCTATGTTTGGTCTTTGCCCAGCCAGGGCCACTTTCTATGGAACTCTAAATTCTCATAAAAATTTAGTTGAATTTAGAGTCAAAAAATCTGTGCTGAAATCTCAACTCTGCTATTTGCTATCTATGTGACCTTGGACCTTTGTTTTCAGTTTCCTCATCGGCAAAATGAGGCGGAACTGGCCAGAATGTCTCCTAGGTCCCTTATAGTATATTTTCTGATGTGTTGAACCTTGTTTCCTACTCATAATCACTTCCTTCCTTGCCTTTCCCCTCCTATCCCCAAACTATAGATCACTGGCCCTAAAGGCAAGGTTAAAGAATAGTAGGGAAAGGCACATGGTCAAGCTTATTATTCCATAATGAAGCCCTGAAAGTTTTGGGAAGAGAGAAGGCAGGAAATGAGAAGAGCAAGGCTCACAGCAACCCCTAGTCTCAAGTTTCTGGCCCCAAGAGAATCCCTCCTCTATTCCTAAGTCCCCAGGAACCTCAAGCCAAAGTGAGATGGCATGGAACCCAGACATCCCTTTGGCCACTGTGGTTTTGAGGTTGGAGTCAATATCAGATAATATGTAAAGCATTTTGCAAACCTTAAAGCCATGCATACATGCCAGTTATCATTTTTATTAGCCTAAAGTCACTAGGCTGATGAAGATTCCCTTCCCTGAGCTTTCTTCTGCACTCCAGGGAAGCTCAAATACTGTTGATAGAGCAATACAAAAGTGTGTTGGCAAAAGTTTAACAATTGGCTTCCCTGGGAGGTTGATAGGTGCTCACACTTTTAATTTATCTGCATTATCCACACTTTCTTAAATCTAGGCAATCAACAAGCTCTAGGCTGAGGTGATTGTCAGTAAGATAAATGCTTTCTCACATCCCTCTGATTTGGAGGGGAACTGTGAGAGGTACAATAGTTAGCTCATTGCTCATTCAGCAGTCCTGTTCCAGCCTGTGTTACCTAGTCTGTTCTAGCAGAAGGCACCTTCGCAAGAGTGCCTAATGATCCTGGGGTGCTAAGAAAATAAGGAAAATGTATTCTGTTGGGAGGCTGGGTAGAGACAGGTATTTAGAGTTGAAAGACGGGATTTGAAAGCAGAGGTCTTGGGGTCAAGTCTGATTTTCTTTGAAGCCTTGGGTAGAATATTTACTTAATCTTTCTCTTTCTCACTTTCTTCATTTAGGGACAAGAAGCAAAGGATTTGGAGTTGCAAGGAATTTTAATCTCATTTAGCCAACCACCTCCTTCTACTGATGAAGCAGTATGTAGTATGTAGTATGTAGTAGCAGGGATTCAATCCACCTCCTTGGACTAAAGCCAGTATTATTTGTACCTCCCAATAAACACTAGTTCCTTTACAAAATTGACTTGTTAGGCAGGGAGCAATTGGGCCTGATAGCTCTTTCTTTTTGTACTTTGTACAGAGTACAAGATAAAAGTTGAATTGAAAAGCAGCAAGAGAAATTGAGATTGAACTGAGAAAAGATCTTACTGAAAGGATTGTGTTTATTTTACATGGTGTTTATTTTTTTTTCAATTACATGTAAAGATATTTTTTCAACATTCATTTTTGTAACATTTTGAGTTCCAAATTTTTCTCTCTTCCCCTTCATTCCTCTCTCCTCAAAATAGCAAGCAATATGATATAGACTATATATGTACAATAATATTAAACATATTTTCGTAGTCATATTGTGAAAGAAGCATCAGAAGACAAAAACAAGAAAGAAAAAATAAAACAACAAAAAAGAAATTTTTAGAAATCAAAATAGTAGACTATAAAGGATGTGAAAAATATCCTTTCTACTCTTGAAGCATTCACCCTGGAAAGGTTTAGGAATCAGATAATAAGTACTTTGATAATAGAAGATTAATCTTTTTAGCCATGGCTACACTGTAGCCATCAATGTATTTATTGTATATTGTTTTCTATTTTCTCCTTCCTAGCATCATGTAAATTTCATGAGGTCTGTACCACATCTTGATTATACTTCCATCTCCTTTAGTACCAAACACAGTTTTTTTTGTCTCTACCAGGTACAAGATAAATAAATGAGAGAACAAAAAAAACTTTTTTAAGTGTCTCCTATATGGTCTCTGCCAATAATGCTCCATTTGAGAAAAAGTGTGAATTAATAGAAATGCTTTGCTGTTTGGGGTCAGAACATACGAGTTCAAATTCTTCCTTGGTGACCAAATTTCTTTTGCTTTGATTTTCTTACCTAGAAAATGAAAGGGGTTGGATATCTAAGGGGTTTCTGGCTTGAAATCCTTTTATTTTATGCTATTTAAGCCCATAGCCAGTCAAGCCCATATTCCATAGTCTAGACAAAGTCTAGGAAAAAGCTTAAATTGTGGTTTGAGACTCTCTATGGGATCATGTAACTGAATGTGAATGATTGCAAAATTATGATTTATTATCAACAAGTGTTTGAGTTGTATACCTATTTTATATACCTATATACATGGGGTTATGTAAAAAAAAATTTTCTAGGTGTAAAAGGGTAATAAATAGAAAAAGTTTAAGAAATCCTGGCCTAGGACATATTCCTAGATAGAATTTGTTTCTCATTATTGGGACTAAAGGAGACTTAGTGGAAAAAATATTTGAATTATACTTCTTAGAAGGTGATAGGAGTCTTTACCATGATGATATTAGCCAGGTGAGTGATCTGTAGTGTTAGGAGTTTAAAAAATATCTCTAAAGTAGGTTAATGTGGAGCAGCAAAGATGGTGGGAGGAGATGTGGAATAAGAAGCAGGTAGCATAGATTATCCCATAGTATCTTAAAACTCCAGAATTTTATCTAGAAATTGAAGATAGTTGTGAGAAATGGCAATAAGAGTCTTAGGCTCATGTAATTCCCAATTCATTGCCTATTAACTGCTTCATTAAGAGAAAGTAGTGCTTTGTAAGCTGCTATGATGAGATGAGAAAGGAGAGATTTAAGCAAAACAATTTTTGACTTTAATTTTTATATTGGTGAGTGATCTAGCTGTGTCACTCTGTTACTGTATTATTAGCAAGACTAGCTAGCAAGATATTAATTGGGGAGTTGCCTGGGGGACTTTGGGAGTATTTGAAAGAGATAGTCATTTAGTGTGATGAAGAGAACATTTAATTCATTATTTTTTTGACCCACATGATTGGAAGCATACAATTTACAAATAGATAAATTATAAAAAGAAGTGTGTGGGTAGAGGTGCTGGAGAAGATTCTTTTGGGAGCATGTGGATTTTGAAATCTCCAAAGAACAAATAATTCTATAATGAACAGTAAAGAGTTGGTGAAATGAGACTTTAATGCAGAATATAGAGAAATGGAACTGGCATCTCACCTTGTAAGAAAAGGAACACTTTTAGCCTAGAGGTTTACATTAAAAAAAATTTTTTTTCTTCCTTATTTTTAGGGAACATCAGCCTTTGGATAGAAAAGATAGTTTCTGAGAATACATGATCCCAGGCTTTTGGATCATGGATAGACTGCTTCACTGAAGCCAGGAAAATTTGAATCTGATTCTTGTAGCACTTTTGAAATCTGTGGATTTCTGAGAAAGTCACTTAATCTCTCTGAACCTCCATCTCTTTAACTATAAAATAAGGGGGAGGGACTTGATGACCTCTAATGTTTTTGCCAGCTCTGAATCTGTGATCTTATGTACTTTGCAAACAACAGTAGCAGCATCAACCACATGCATGCATGC
Source organism: Antechinus flavipes (assembly GCF_016432865.1). Classification (NCBI taxonomy): domain Eukaryota; kingdom Metazoa; phylum Chordata; class Mammalia; order Dasyuromorphia; family Dasyuridae; genus Antechinus; species Antechinus flavipes. Next base: position 230,977,573 of record NC_067402.1, read on the forward strand.
ATGCATAGGCAAAATTAGTAATTACCAGCAGACAGGGGTCTGTAAAAGTCCAAGTTAAGAGATCTTATGGGTTTCCCTATCCTCTTGTCTAAGGGCTCATACCGTGAGTTTGGAAGTACTTCATATTTTTTCTCATTCCCTCTTATTGCAATTCTTACTTTTAATAATATTATGAGAGAAAGAAAAAAAATTGTCATCCATCTCTGTAGGATGATTCTTAAAGGGACCTGAGAACTTACTTTTAAGAAACCTTTTTTTTTTCCCTTCTCAAACTTATTCAACAAATTCACTTGTTCACTTGCTTAATATGTGAACCTCTGGACTTGATTACATTTTGGCATATTTGGGAAAGGGGAAGAGCTACTCGTGATTCACACATTCTTCAGTAGAACAATCTCACACATAGCTACCTCCCCTTTATAGAAATGGAAGGGAGGCATTCCAGAATCATTTTCCTCCCCCTCACCACCCAAGGATACTTTTAAAAAAGCCTGGATATCTGCCAGTATGGCTTAGGGTATCAGTCTCCAACAGGGAGGTGGTTGTAATTGGGCACTAACATTCTAAAAGAGAGGGTTGATCATTTCTCACCTCTGTCTTGCTTCAAGTTTGCTTCATCATCACAGTTACAACTAGTTATCTTACCATAGAACTCATTGGTGCTTAGGGATGTGCTAGGGCAGAGATAGTCCACCTGGGTTTCTATCTCCTCTTTGTCTTCTCCATTCATATTATCCACCTTATAGCTTTATATTCATTGAGTTGAGTTTTGGAAAGAACTTTTCATCTTGAAAGATAAAGATATTCTACAAGGAGTAGAATGAACTGCATGTTACCACTCCAAATCCCCTACCCCTTCCCAGCTCTGCCCAAGTATTTTATCTTCCTCATTTTCTTCCTGTTTTCCCAAATAACAGCTTATATTACTTGGAGAAACAGAAGGCACTATGTTTACACCCTACCACCCCCACGACTCCCTTTAAAGGACCTTTGAAGTATAGATTAAAAAGTAATTGAAAACTAAAATTTAACCCTAAAGAAAGAGTAGGTCAATAAACAAATCACAGAAATCAATAATTTGATTAAAGATTAAAAACACTGAGATAACATACCAAAATTTATGAAATGTTTTCAAAGCAGAACTTTTAGGAAAATTTATGTTTCTAAACACTTACCATCAAGAGAGAAAGCACAGATTAAAGAATTAATTGTACAACTAACAAAACTCCTACAAAACCAACAAATTAAAATTCACCAATTAAACAGCAGAATAGAAATCATAAAGTTAAAGGAGACATTAACAAAACAGAAAGTTAAAAATATCAAATTAATAAGGACAGGAATTTTTTGAAAAATAATAAAACAGTTAATCCCTTAGTTGATTTGATTTTTTTTATTATTATAGCTTTTTATTGATAGAACATATGCATGGGTAATTTTTTCAACATTGACCCTTGCAAACACTTTTGTTCCAACTTTTCCCTTCCTTTCCTCCACCCTCTCCCCTAGATGTCAGGCAGTCTCATACATGTTAAACATGTTAAAGTATAAAGCCCATCAGTTGGGGAATGGCTGAATAGGTTATGATACATGAAGGTAATGGAATCTTACTGTTTTATAAGAAATGATGATCAGACTGGTTTCAGAAAAGCCTGGAAAGATCTTCATGAACCGATGCTGAGTGAAGTGAGCAGAATCAAGAGAATATTATAAATGGTAACAACAAGATTATGTGATAATCAACTGTGATGGACTTGGCTCTTTTCTTTTTTTATTTTATTTTTTAAAAAATAACTTTTTATTGATAGAACCCATGCCGGGGTAATTTTTTACAACATTATCCCTTGCACTCACTTCTGTTCTGATTTTTCCCCTCCCTCCACCCCCTCCCCCAGACGGCAAGCAGTCCTATATATGTTAAATAGGTTACAGTATATCCTAGATACAATATATGTGTGCAGAACTGAACAGTTCTCTTGTTGCACAGGGAGAATTGGATTTAGAAGGTATAAATAACCCGGCAAGAAAAACAAAAATGCAAGCAGTTTATATTCATTTCCCAGTGTTCTTTCTTTGGGTGTAGCTGCTTCTGTTCATCCTTGATCAATTGAAACTGAATTAGATCCCCGAGTTATTTTTACCTTCTGAATCCAATTCTCCCTGTGCAACAAGAGAACTGTTCGGTTCTGCAAATATGTATTGTAACTAGGATATACTGCAACATGTTTAGCATATATAGGACTGCTTGCCATCCTGGGGGGGGGAGAGGGAGGGAGGGGAAAAAAACGAAACATAAGTGATTGCAAGGGATAATGTCGTGTAGAAATTATCCTGGCATGGATTCTGTCAATGCGAAGTTATTATTAAATAAAATAAAATTTATAAAAAAAAAAAAAAAAAGAAACTGAATTAGATCTCTTTATCGAAGAGATCCACGTCCATCAAAACACATCCTCATACAGTATCATTGTTGAGGTATATAATGATCTCCTGGTTCTCTCATTTCACTTAGCATCAGCTCATGTAAGTCTCGCCAATCCTCTCTGCATTCATCCTTCTGGTCATTTCTTACAGAACAATAATATTCCATAACATTCATATATCACAATTTATTCAACCATTCTTCAATTGATGGGCATCCATTCATTTTCCAGCTTCTAGCCACTACAAACTGGGATGCCATAAACATTTTGGCACAAACAGGTCCCTTTCCCTTATTTAGTATCTCTTTGGGGTATAAGCCCAGTAGAAACACTGCTGGAACAAAGGGTATGCACAGTTTGATAACTTTTTGAGCATAGTGCCAAATTGCTCTCCAGAGTGGTTGGATGTGTTCACAATTCCACCAACAATGTATCAGTGTCCCTGTTTTCCCACATCCCCTCCAACATTCTGCATTATCTTTCCCTGTCATTTTAGCCAATCTGACAGGTGTGTAGTGGTATCTCAGAGTTGTCTTAATTTACATTTCTCTGATTAATAATGATTTGGAGCATATTTTCATATGGCTATAAATAGTTTTAATTTCTTGGTCTGAGAATTGTCTGTTCATATCCTTTGACCATTTATTAATTGAAGAATGGCTTGATTTCTTATAAATTAGAGTCAGTTCTCTATATATTTTGGAAATGAGGCCTTTATCAGAATCTTTGACTGTAAAAATATTTTTCCACTTTATTGTTTCCCTTCTAATCTTGTTTGCATTAGTTTTGTTTGTACAAAAAATTTTCAATTTGATATAATCAAAATTTTCTATTTTGTGGTCAATAGTGATCTCTAGTTCTTCTTTAGTCATAAATTCATTCCTCTTCCACAGGTCTGAGAGGTAAACTATCTTATGCTCATTTTTTATGCCTAGGTCATGAACCCATTTTGACCTTATCTTGGTGTACGGTGTTAAATGTGGGTCGATGCCTAGTTTCTGCCATACTAATTTCCAATTTTCCCAGCAATTTTTGTCAAATAATGCATTCTTATCCCCAAAACTGGGGTCTTTGAGTTTGTCAAACACTAGATTATTAAAGTTATTGGCTGTTTTGTCCTTTGAACATAACCTATTCCATTGATCAACTAGTCCATTTCTTAGCCAATACCAGATGGTTTTAGTAACTGCTGCTTTATAATATAATTTTAGATCTGGTACAGCTAGGCCACCTTCATTTGATTTTTTTTTTCATTAATTCCCTTGAAATTCTTGACCTTTTGTTTTTCCATATGAACTTTGTTGTTATTTTTTCTAGGTCATCAAAATAGTTTTTTTGGGAGTCTGATTGGTATAGCGCTAAATAAATAGATTAAGTAGTATTGTCATCTTTATTATATTTGCTCACCCAATCCAAGAGCATTTAATATTTTTCCAGTTGGTTAGATCAGACTTAATTTGTGTGCAAAGTGTTTTGTAGTTTTGCTCATAAAGTTTCTGATTTTCCCTTGGCAGATAGATTCCTATATATTTTATACAATCAGTAGTTACTTTAAATGGAATTTCTCTTTGTAACTCTAACTGTTGGGTTTTGTTAGTGATATATAAGAATGCTGATGGCTTATGTGGGTTTATTTTGTATCCTGCAACTTTGCTAAAAGTGTGGATTATTTCTAATAACTTTTTAGTAGAATCTCTGGGGTTCTCTAAGTATACCATCATATCATGAGCAAAGAGTGATAATTTGGTTTCCTCATTGCCTATTCTTATTCCTTTAATCTCTATCTCAACTCTTATTGCCAAAGCTAGCATTTCTAATACAATATTAAATAGTAACGGTGATAGTGGGCAACCTTGTTTCACTCCTGATCTTATTGGGAATGGTTGCAATTTGTCCCTGTTACATATGATGCTTACTGCTGGTTTTAAATAGATGCCACTGATTATTTTAAGGAAAAGTCCATTTATTCTTATGCTCTCAAGAGTTTTTAATAGGAATGAATGTTGGATTTTATCAAATGCTTTTTCTGCATCTATTGAGATGATCATATGTTTTTGTTAATTTGATTATTAATATGGCCAATTATACTGATAGTTTTCCTAATATTGAACCAGACCTGCATTCCTGGTATAAATCCTACTTGATTGTGGTGTATTATCCTGGGGATGATTTTCTGTAGCAAAAAGACTATTCTAGGGATGATTTTCTGTAGTCTTTTTGCAAATATCTTATTTAAGATTTTAGCATCAATATTCATTAGGGAGATTGGTCTATAATTTTCTTTCTCTGTTTTCAACCTACCTGCTTTAGGTATCAGCGCTATGTCTGTGTCATAAAAGGAATTTGGTAGGACTCCTTCATTCCCTATTTTTTCAAATAGTTTATAAAGCATTGGGACTAATTAGCCAATTTTTGTTCTTTAAATGTTTGGTAGAATTCACATGTAAATCTATCTGGTCCTGGGGATTTTTTTTTTTAGGGACTTGATTAATAGCTTGTTGTATTTCTTTTTCTGAAATGGGACTATTTAAGCAATTTAATTCCTCCTCTGATAATCTGGGAAGCCTATATTTTTGGAGGTAGTCATCCATTTCACTTAGGTTATCAAATTTATTGGCATAAAGTTGGGCAAAATAACCCCTTATTATTTCTTTAATTTCCTCTTCATTGGTGGAAAGTTCTCCCTTTTCATTTGTAAGATTACTAATTTGATTTTCCTCTCTCCTTTTTCTAATCAAATTTGCCAAAGGTTTATCAATTTTATTGGTTTTTTCATAAAACCAACTCTTAGTTTTATTTATTAGTTCAATAGTTTTTTTTTTTACTTTCTATATTATTAAGTTCTCCTTTTAATTTTAGAATTTCAAGTTTAGTAATTGATTGGGGGGTTTTAATTTGGTCTTTTTCTAGCTTTTCAAGTTGCAAGCCCAATTCATTGATCTTTTCTTTCTCTATTTTATTCAAGTAAGCCTCTAAGAATATAAAATTTCCCCTTAATACAGCTTTGGCTGCATTCCATAAATTTTGCTATGATGTCTCACCGTTGTCATTATCTTGAGTGAAATTATTGTGTCCATAATTTGTTGTTTCACCCAATCATTCTTTAAGATGAGATTATTTAATTTCCAATTACTTTTTGGTCTATTTACACCTAATTTTTTGTTGAATGCAGTTTTTATTGCATTGTGATCTGAAAAGAAAGCATTTACTATTTCTGCCCTCCTGCATTTAATTTTGAGGTCTTTATGTCCTAATATATGGTCAATTTTTGTGTAGGTTCCATGAACTGCTGAGAAGAAAGTATACTCCTTTCTATCACCATTCAGTTTTCTCCAGAGATCTATCATAGCTAATTTTTCTAATATTCTATTTACCTCTTTAATTTCTTTCTTATTTGTTTTGTGATTTGATTTATCTAAATCTGAGAGTGCAAGATTAAGATCTCCCACTATTATAGTTTTGCTGTCTATTTCTTCTCGCAACTCTCTTAACTTCTCCTTTAGGAAGTTAGATGCTATACCACTTGGTGCATATATGTTTAATACTGATATTGCTTCATTGTCTACAGTACCCCTTAGCAAGATGTAGTTTCCTTCCTTATCTCTTTTAATTAGATCAATTTTTGCTTTTGCTTGATCTGAGATAAGGATGGCTACCCCTGCTTTTTTGACTTCACCTGAAGCATAATAGATTCTGCTCCATCCTTTTACCTTTATTCTGTATGTATCTCCTTGTTTTAAATGCGTTTCCTGTAAACAACATATTGTAGGGTTCTGACTTTTGATCCAGTCTGCTGTCTGCCTCTGCTTTATGGGAGAGTTCATCCCATTCACATTTATGGTTAAAATTACTAATCCTGTATTTCCTGCCATCCTAATATCCCCAGATTACACTTTTCTTTTTCTTGATCTCCTTCCTTTCTTCCCTAGTATTAAACTTATTGGTTCCACTTGCATCATGCAGCTCTCCCTCTTTAGTATCCCTCCCTCCTCCCTTTGAATCCCTTTCCCTTTCTTGTATCCTTCCCTTATTACTCTTTTTCCTTTTCCCTTTTCCTCTCCCACTTTTTAATGAAGTGAGAGAAGATTTTCTGTAAAACAAATATGTCAATTATTTTCTCTTTGAGCCAACTCTGATGAGAGTAGGATTCACACAATGTTCCTCCCCCTCTCCAAGTTCCCTCAGATATGATAGGTTTCCTTTGCCTCATTGTTGCATGTAGTTTCCCTCTTTTTATCTCCCCTTTTCCCTTTTTCTGACACTATCCTCTTTCCATTTCTATTCCCTTTTATATGTTATATCAGTAAAATCAAATTTTACATGTAGTTTTTATGTATATCCACAACAGAAATACAGTTCTCAAGAGTTCCTTTTACCTTTTTCTATTTCTCTTGAGTCCTGTTGTTAGAGATCAAATTTTTTGTTTAAGTCTGGTTTTTCCTTAGAAACAAATAGAATTCCTCTGTTTCATTAAATGTCCATCTTCTTCCATGGAAAAAAAAATACTCAGCTTAGCTGGGTAGTTTGTTCTTGGCTGCATTCCAAGCTCTTTTGCCTTTCAGAATATCTGATTCCAGGCCCTTCCATCCTTTAATGTTGAGGCAGCCAGATCTTGAGTGACCCTTATTGTGGCACCTCGGTATTTGAATTGTTTTTTCCTGGCTGCTTGTAATATTTTTTCTTTAGTCTGAAAATTCTGAAATTTGGCCCCAATATTCCTTGGAGCCTTTATTTTAGGGTCTTTTTCAGAAGTGTTCAATGAATTCTTTCAACGCCTATTTTACCTTCCGGTTTTATTATTTCTGGGCAGTTCTCTTTGATGATTTCCTATAAAATAGTATCTAAATTCTTTTTTTTTTCATCATAATTTTTGGGTAGTCCAATGATTCTCAGATTATATCTCCTAGATCTATTTTCCAGGTCTGTTGTTTTTCCAAGTAAATATTTGACATTTTTTTCCCAATCTTTCTTTTTTTTTTTTTTTTTTTTTTTTTTTGGTTTTGCTTGACTGATTCTTGATGTCTTAATGTAGTCATTTCTATTTGTTCGGTTCTGATTTTTAGTGAGTTATTTTCTTCATTAGCTTTTTTTACTTCTTTTTGTATTTGAACGTATGTTCAATTGAGTTTTTAAATGAGTTGTTTTGCTCTATGGATTTTTTTTCCATTTCACTAATTTTTTTTTTTTTTTAGTGAGTTATTTTTTTTTTTCCAATTCACAAATTCTGTTTCCCTGCCCTTATTGGGAGTTTTTTACCTTTTCCAATTCGCATTTCAGGAAGTTGTTTTCTTTTTCCACTTTATCAAATTTTTCTTTTAGTGAGTTATATGCCTTTTCTGTACTCTCTTACATAGCTTCTCTTTCTTTTCCCCATTTTTCTTCTAGTTCTCTTTTAAGGTTTTTAATAGTCTCTTCTAGGAGAGCCTTTTGTATTGGGGACTAACAATTGTCTGGAGACTGTCTGCTATTAGTTTCTTCAGGTTTGAAAAGCTGTTCTCTTTCTGTATAGAAACAATCTATCGTTCTTTTGATTTTTTTTTACTCATTTTGTTAAAGCCTGTAGAGTCTGCCTTCAGAGCCAGAAGGTTACCAGCTTCCTCTGCAGAGCAGTGAAAGGTGTACGGATGGGTAGCTGTCCTGCCAGCCGGCTCCAAAAAGCAGTGAGGTACTGGAGTGCTCTGGGAAAGAGTTCCCCACCTGGGAGTAACTCAGGCCTGCAGGGCTGAGCTGGGAAAGTGCCCTGCAAAGAACCCCACTCCTCTCCCTCACCCACCAGATAACGACTGCCCTGAGGCTAGATGCTGAGCAGTGAGAGTTTCACTACCCCAAGCCAAAGTCTGCCCTGGGGCTGTGGGTATTAGCAGTTGAGCAGTGAATGGATTTGCTGGGATGGGAAGTGTCTGCCTGGGAAGCACAGTCCTGCCGGGGAAGTTCTATTGTCCCAGGCCGAGCCCCCCACTGTGCCAATTAGAGGCTGTCCAGGCTGTGCTCCCTGCTGTGCAGATTTGTAACTGCCCCAAGAAAAGCCCGAACTGCAGGATGTGGCTGCAGGGCTGCATTAAAGTCTGCCTGAGCCACTTCCGGGTTTAAGTGGTTACAGCCAGATATCGTTAGGTTCTGGCATTTTTTAGAGTACCCTCTGTTTTAGGCTTTAATTTCTCTGCCACTTAACTGCTTTGTAGTCAAGGCAGAGCAGTTAGCCCATAGCAGAGTCATCTCTATAATTTCTCTAGCCACAGAGATGACCCCCGCCCCTGGTCTGCTTAGGATGCTAGTCTCTTGCTGCCTGTGCTAGTCTGTTCTTGGCCCCTCAGGATAAACCTTTCCTGGCGATCTTCCAGATTATCTTCTGCTGGTAAGTTGTAGTGCTTCATATAGTTATCTTCATGAATTTAAGCAGTGAAGAGCTATATTTGAGGCTGAATTAAATAGTTGGTTATGAGGGGAATGAAAGGAGCTTAGAAAGTCGTGTGTGTCTTCTCCGCCATCTTGGCTCTGCCCCTCAACTTGGCTCTTCTCAACAATTAGGTGATTCAAGGCAATTTCAATGGACTTAGAATGGAAATGCCAACCACATCTAGAGAGAAAACTATGGAGACTGAATGTGGATCAAAGCATAATATTTTCAACTTATGTTTGTTTTTTTCTTTCTCATGGTTCCTCCCCCTTTTTTCTACAACATGACAAATATGAAAATATTTAAAAGGATTATACATATTTAACCTCTATCAGATTGTTTCTGCATTAGAGGCGGGAGGTAAAGAATGGAGGAAGAAAAATTTAGAACAAGGAGATTTTACAAAAATGAATGTTGACATCTATTTTTATAATATTTGGAAAAATAAAACAAAAAATGAAAAAGGTGAATTAATGCCTCCACCCACCATGGAAAAGAAGTAAAAGCAATTTCATCCAACTATATGTCATTAAAACTAATAATCTAAATGAAATGGATGAATATTCACAAAAATATAAGTTGCCCACATCAATAGAACAGGAAAGAGAACACTTAATTTTTTTAACTAGATAAGAAAAAAAGAAATTGAAAAAGCCACAGATAAACTTCCTAAGGAAAAAACTCCCAGAATCAGATGGATTTACAAGTGAATTCTACCAAACATTTAAAGAACAATTAATTTCTATATAAACTGTTTGAAAAAATAAGGAAAGAAGGGGTTTTATCAATTTTATCTTTTGACACAAATATTGTTTTAAAATTAGAAAGCTATTATCATATTAATCATTTAATTGATATGATATGATTATTAAAATATATAAAATTATTATATCATTATTAAAAATATATGATATGTTGTGATTTTCTTCTTTTAAAATATAATATTATGGTTCTCTCTGGGAGAAAGCAGGTTTCTCGGGGAGGTTTTCTGGAGGCAGTCTTAGTATCAGTTAAGAGTAATAATCACCCAAAACACAGCCAGGTGATAAAAGTTCAGATCTTTTACTGTCTCCAATATATCCTGGTTAGCTTTTCATAGAGGCCTCTCTCTCTCCTTGGTTCTAAGAGCTCTTGCAGCTTTGTCCTTTGCTTCTGCCTCTGCTTCCTTCAGCCTCTAGCCAGCACCAAGTTGAATCTGTCTTGCCTCCGAAGAGCTCTTGCCGCTTTATCCCTTGCTTCTGCCTCTGCCTCCATCCAGCACCAAGGTAAAAGTTGTAATGAATCTTTCTTGTCTCCAAGAGAGGGTTTCTGGCTCCCCCAGAGTGCTCTACGTCTGGCCCAGAGTGCTCCTCTCCAATGTAATTCAGCTGAACGCTCTAACTGGGCCTCTGCTTTCTTCTTATATATCAGAAAGTGGGATTATGGGTTTTCTCCCATAGTGCTCTCTGGCCCTAAGAGCTTCAAGGGAGGTGTGGATTTGGATATCTCATACTAAACCCTGAAACCTCCCAAACGTGTGAATTCCAATAAGCTTGTGTGAACACAAGCATTGTATCAATTAGTTCTACTTAGTATCTTGTTTCAGGTTCTGGCCCAAAACATCTTGTAAGATTAGATCAAGGATACTGAACCATGCTAAATTAGATAATTATTGTCTCTATCAACTCTAATGACTTAACAGTTTGTAAAGATTCCAACAATAATATTGTACAGGGCTGAAACTAATGAGTTGATGCACTGAAGTCAGGACTGCTGAGCACTTGAGGCTAACTACCAATTGGACAATACTCTATGGGCATATGCTTGGAAGATGGTCCTTCCCACTATCCATGCTGGTTCAATGATTGGTGTATACAGAGGATTGTAGGAGGGACTAGGGGGTGGAGTAAGACTAGTCAGAGTCTCTCTTGGTGGTTGACGAGGAAGAAGGTGGTCGTGGAGATTCTTCTTCCATCCTGTTCAATTCTGCCAAAGACCAAGAATAAAGACCAAGGACTTTTGCTTATCCTACTCTGGCTGATTCTGGGGTGTCTGGAGTGCTAGCATGGTCATCACATAATATGATTTTTAAAATCATATGATTATTAAAAATATATAAAAAAACTTTTGATGAAACACAAAAACCTAGTACTGCTCAAAATTCTAAAGACATAGATAGGAATAAATGGAACTTTTCTTAAAATAAGTATTATCTATCTAAAACCTAGCTACTTTTATCTATAATGGGTATAAACTAAAAGCCTTTCCATTAAAATCAGGAGTGAAGTAAGGATGTTCATTTTCACCATTTCTATTCAATATTATACTATAAATGCTATTTATAAGAAGATAATAAAAAGAAATAGTTTTCAGAAGAATATATCTAAGTTATCAAAAACCATATGAAAAGATGCTCTAAATCTCTAATAGAGAAATGCTATTTAAATCCACCCTGAAGTTGACAAGAAGGAAGGAAGGAAGAAAGGAAGGAAGGAAGGAAAAAAGGAAGGAAAGGAAGGAAATGACAAATGCTGGATGGGTTGTGGGAAATCAGGTACATTAATGTATTAAACACTTTAATGTGTTTAAAAATTCTATAAAGTAGTTTGGAACTTGGCCCTCAAAGTTATCAAATTATGTATACCATTTGGCCCAGCAACACTGCTTCTGGGTCTATATCCCAAAGACATCAAAGAGGAAAAGAATTTGTGTGTGTGTGTGTGTGTGTGTGTGTGTGTGTGTTTGTGTGTGTGTGTGTGTGTGTTGTGAACAAAGATAGGAAAACTGAAGAAATGCTCGTCAATTAGAAAATGGCTGAACAAATTATAGTCTATAAATGTAATAGACTACTCTTGTACTGTATGAAGTGATGAAGAGGATGGTTTCAGAAAAACTTGGGAAGACTTGTATGGACTGATTCATAGTGACATAAACAAAGCTAAAAGAACAATATATTCAATAACCATAATGTAAAGATAAACAGCTTTGAAAAACAACTAATTCCAGAGGGCTTAGAATGTTATCTATATTCTGACAGAAAACTAATAGACTCAGACTACACATTAAAGCATATTTTGTTTTTCTTTTTTGGACATGGTTTACGAGCAAATTTATCTCGCATAATTACTTATTTGTATATGTTTTGTGTGTACGTTTAGGAGAGGGAACTCAGTACTCCTGACCTCTAAGCCATGTGATTCTAAAGTTTCATGGTAAAGTTTGGCTTCTTTGGAGACAAAAATTCCCTGACTCTGTAGATGAACAAATATGTTATTCAAAAGCCTGAACTTAATGATCATTATATCTAAAACTCTGTGGTTGGTACTCTGAAAACAGATGAGTATGAGTATGAGCATGGAGAAAATGTAATACTTATTCTCAGAAAATCTGTGATTGAATGAAATCTCCCCCAACATCTTCCATGCATAAGACTCTAAAGTTACAGAAAAGGCTATATTAGGAATGTCTACATGCAAGGAGGATATAGACAACTAGCAAAATTTTTGAAATAGGAATTATTTTTTTAAATTGTCTTTGCATCCCTTGCACTCAATACAAGTAATTTCACTTAATTTACCCCACCATTTCATAGAGATGGTCATATTCTTGATCACCCATAAATGCAGAAATTTCCATTTTCATGAATTCTGTTATCACTTTATCCAATTACAATCTATTTTCATCATTCTATCTCCTATTTGGGATCCTGCAACCCCAAATCTTATTCTTCTATTGTAATATTCTTCTCTAAAATGTAATGTTCTCTTGTTGGGATTTTCTTGAGGTCTCTGGAGGCAACCTTCATTTCAGTTCTGTAATTACCACAAGTGCAGCCAGGGATTAAGATCCAAATCCTTTATTGTCTCTTTCCAAGTCTTGTCTCCTTTCCTGTGGCCTGATTAGCTTTCTTATAGTCCAGATCCTTTATTATCTCCTTCCTGAGGCTGGGTAGTTTTCTGGAGAGCCTTTCAGTCTGGCCTTGGTTCCAAGAGTTTGAGCTCCTGCCTGCCTTCTCTGGCTTCTGAATCCCCCACACTGAATCCTGGCTGAGGCTCTTAGCTTATATATGCTCTCTTAAAGGTGTGAATCTTGTAGAACTATAGTAAGTACTTGTAATGGGCTGAGGCTCGAGTTGATGCGCTGAGGTCCCAAGCACATGAGGCTAAATAGTAATTGGACCATACTCTGTTAATACATAAGCTTGGAGAAAGAATGGCCCCCGCCCACTCTTTGTGCAAGTCCTGATGTGTTGTATAGGAAATGATGATTTTGGTGGGTGGAGGCAGGTGAGTGGAAAAGGAAGGGGAAGGAGAGACTGCTGGCTAGCATCTTGACACAGCTGCTCGCATTGCCATTGCAACGGCCTTTTAGCTCAGGTCTCTCTCTGCTAGCTGACTTCCTGTCGCAGCTGCCCATATTGTTATCGCAATCTTTTTTTCACCTCTTCACTTCAATAAAGATTGAAGATTTTTCCCTTAACCTGAATTCCTGACTCTGGCTGATTTTAAATACATGGTCATTACAAGTACTAAGTACATGTACTGAACTAGAGAACTGTTAAGCACCATGCTAAATTAAATAACTATTATCTCTATCAATTCCAATAACATTCTATCACCTACCCCATTTTTTCCCAGGCCATTGACGCTATACTAGCTATAATTTCCTTCTTCCTCTTTTGGTGAATGAGTTCAATTTTATACTCTTCTCTTCTTTTGAGCCCCTTGTCATCTTGCATCAAAAATCTTGGCTCCCTCTCACTATCTATTGTCTTAATTTCTATACATCTAATAAAATCAAAATTTTGTTTATTGGTTAAGCTACGAATTTATATTATATAACATCCAAATTGTTGCTTCCCCCCTTTCTAATTAACTCACCACGTTGTTTTCACAATTCTTTTTGTACCTCCTCAAACCTTCCTGTGTTTCAACCCATGCTTTCTATGCTATCCCTTCACAGTCTTGTTGAGTAAAAACTTGCCTCATATTTTACTGAAAAAAATGGAGGTTATTCACCAAGAGCTCCCTCTTCTCCCCTCTTCTTCATTTCACATCACTCAGATATGTTCTACTTCTATATTCTCTCCTTCACCCCTATTTCATCTAATGAGGTAGTTATTCTTTTTACCATTGCAACTCCTTTTTCATGCACAAGTAATACCATTCCATCTCAAATTTTTCAGTAGATTGCCACCTCTCTTATCCATATCCTTTTACTTATTTTCAAATCTATTTCTATTCTACTGCTTACAGATATGCTCTTGTCTTCCTCATCCTCAAGAAGCCCTCATCTGATCCATCCATTCTCTGTAGCTAGAGATGCCCATTTCTCCTTTCTGCTGTAGTTAAACAATAAATGTCTCTACTTCATTACCTTTAACTCTCTTTTTAGCTCTTTACATTCCAATTTCTGACCTCATCAGTTGACCAAAAACTGTTCTCTCCAAAATTGGTGCTGATCTTGTAAGTGCCCATTTTAATGCCTTTTCTCAATCTTTATTTTCCTTCATATATTTTCCATAAAAAATGCTTAGAACAATTAAGTGCAATATTAGCAAAGACAAAACACAATATAATAACCTATGACTTCTATTATACTTTCCTAGGAAATGATACTTTTAAAAATCAAAACATAAAACATTTAGTGATTTCATTTTCACCTTGGCTCTTCACTGTCCGAAAATTTCCTCAAGATCCATATTTTATAGATTACCTCCTATCAATGGTCACTGTTTCCCCTGAGAAAAACTGTACAGGGAACATTCCTTTCCTGCAATGTACTCAAAACCAGGAGCTCCTGGTGTTTCAGACTTGGGAAATTGCTTCCCAGCCATCAATTTTAGGCTTGTTGTTCAATCATCTATGTTCAGGGAAAGAACCACTAAGTAGAAGAGCCAGCCAGGATCTTAAGAGCCTAGCTCAGCCTACTTAGATAAACATATGTTTAGCAGCTACCATAGGTGATGGAAAATATAAGTGAGATCTTCACAGAATCCCCACACAGTTGGCAGATGGAAAGAAAAAGTATGCTAGAGGATGGATTTACTCTTTAAAGTCTACTAGATGCCCATTCTTTCTGACTCTATGGATAATTCTCTTGAACACAGCTACTCCTTGCAGTCTTCCTGGGAGCCAAGGGACCAAAAGGAATTATAGATCATTAGAACTGACTGCCTTGCTTTGGAAGAATTTTCTCTTTCTTGCCTTGGAGGAACTTTCCCTGCATTGCTTTGGAGGAACTTAACCCATGAGACAGTCAATAAGTGAGCAAGCATTTGAAAGATAGATACATTAAATTTACAAATCACTCTATAATTGGCACAGGAAAGTTCTATTGGAAAATAGGGATATGGTGAGGAAGTCAGAGAGAATTACATGATTATATAGATACTTGCAAGGTACCTGCCCAAAACCAAGGTAGAATGGGATTCCATGAGATTAATAGACACAGCTGTGAAACAAAAGGGTTTCTGGCTCAATGATGACTCCTTAATCATAGCTAAACTAGGTACTGGTCCTGAGATGGTTTCAAAATCCTACTTGCTTTTACTCACGGACTTTTTTGGATCTTTATAAATGTGTTGTTCATTCTTTTTTGAAGAGGATCAATAATATCATAGATGATTCTTGACTTGAAGGCACTGGAGTTAATGGAAGCAGTTTTATAAATTCATCAACTTTTCTGTCTCTTGCTGAGTCATTGAAGTATGAAGTGAAGAAGCAGGATAAAAGTCAGAATGGCTAGCAATGATCCTAGATGCTGTGGATGACCTTTGATATCTGGCCAAGCTTTCCATAGTGCTTGCTTCAAACACCTTCATGGCTGTTGAAACAAATTGTTCTTATCCACTCATTGTACTGGGAGATGTCTTCACATGGTTGATATAGACATCCCCTAAGTATAAAGCCTATTGATTACCCTCAACCTGGTTTTGCCTATCTGCTAAAATGTTTACTGGGATATGGCCATTATAATGCTATACTATGCTACTAGCTCTAACACAGTAAATAACATAAATCTAAAACCAAGAGTCAAGATCATACATAATGTAGATAATTTAGAGCCCTTTCCAGTAAGATCAGAAATAAACCAAGGATATCTATCTTCATTACTACTATTTGATTTAATGCTAGATAAGTGGTAGAAGTAAAATAATAAAAAAAAAAAGAAATTAGTAGGAAAGAAACAAAGTTATCACTTTTTGCAGATGATATGATGCTGTACTTGGAGAACCCTATAATCAACTAAAAGAGACAGAAATACATGCCTGCAGAAAGAAGGAAAGAGAAAGTCAGAGCAGTACCTCCTAGCTGAATCTCTATTGGCTTAGATACAGCTCTGATTTTTCCACTAGGTCGTGAGTTTGATTAGGAGTCAAGATTTTCTAGACTTCATTGAATACTGTTGCCAGCTGGGCTGTGGGAGATAGGGGAAAGTAGGTAAATAGTGGGTATTAGCATCAAATCCCATGTTTAGTCTTCTTGATCCATCCTCTTTCACCCTCCTTTCCTTTTCCACAAAACAATTCAAAGAATAGAGGGAGAAAAAACCCAAAATGGTCAAATTTCCTATAATAAAAGTCTTGGCATAATAAGTTGTAAGGTTCAGAATAGAGTTAGGAATCCAAGAAGAAGGTAGAATCGATTCACAATCTCTGACAGGTGCCCCCTTTTCCCCTTGGCTAAGTGGATATCTATTTGAGGCAAGTGGAAGCATAAGTAGAGTTAGTCTACAGCTAGAAAAAGAATTTTCTAGATTAAATATGCTAAGTGAATGGGACAAGCTATAGTTCTTAGATAAGTTAAAGAAAAAGGGTTTGGAATTTTAAGCAAAAAATTAATAAACAGTACATACTCTTTGACCCAGCTATACCACTGCTAGACTTATACACAAAAGAAATCAAAGAAAGAGGAAAAGTTCATTTATATTAAAAATATTTATAGTTGCTTTTCCAGTGATGGCAAAACAAAACATAGCCCAGAATACCTTAAGGATTTTTTAATTTTTTAAAGTTATTCATTTTTCATACACATTGCTTTATATATCATGTTAGGAGAGAAAAATCAGAGCAAAAAAAAAAAAAAAACAATGGGAGAGGGAAAAAATAGAAAAAAAGAAGTGAACATAACATGTGTTGATTTACATTCCATCTCCATAGTTCTTTTTCTGGATGCAGATTGTGTTTTCTGTCCAAAATCTATTGGGTTTGCTTTGGATCACTGAACTACTGAGAAAAATCTTTCATAGTCTTTCATAGTTAATCATCACACATTTTTGCTGTTATTATGTACTATGTATTCCTGGTTCTGCTTGTTTTGCTCAGTATTAGTTCATGTAAATCTTCCCAGGTCTTTCTAAAATCAGCTTGTTCATCATTTTTATAGAATAATAATATTCTATCATCTTCATATACCACAACTTATTCAACCATTCCCCAACTGAAGGGCATCTATTTATTTTCCAGTTCTTTGCTCCCACAAAAAGGACTGCTGCAACATTTTTGAACACATGGATCCTTTCTCCTTCTTTGTGATTTCCTTGGGATACAGACCCAGTAATGACACTACTGGATCAAAGAATATGCGCAGTTTGATAGCCCTTTGAACATAGTTCCAGATTGCTCTTCAGAATGTGAATACCTAATAACTGACAAATGGTTAAAGAAGTTCTAATATATAGCTGTTAATAGTTGGCAATTCTTTTGAGAAGTGCTTCTTCATATGCCTTGACCATTTTGGAAAATGGCTTTTGGTGTGTGTGTGTGTGTGTCTGTAACTTGTTTATATATCTAGTATATCAATCTCTTATCTGTGAAATTAGTTTTTCTCTTTGATTGCTATCCTCCTTACTCAGTACACATTCATTTAGTTTGTGCAAAAGTTTTTCTGTTTTGTTATTGCTTTTATTCCTTGTTTGATTAAGAATACATCTTCTCCCCCTAGCTATGAAAGCCATATAATCTGCTTTTCTCTAATTTTTTTAATTGTATGATCTTTAATATCAGGGTCATGTAACCATTTTGAAAAATGAAACACTTTAAAATGCACAAAAAAGAACAGAAAGAGATTTAGAGGGAAACAGACTAGGGATAGATTTTGAAACAAATGTTCTAAATTTACTATTTATTTTACAATTTTTTTAAATTGCCCCCCCAAACCAAACCAAAACCCCAACAGTAACAAGTTATGTGGATGAGCTGCCCAGTTTTTTCTTACAATTTTTTTGGGGGGAGTTATCCTTTGTAATATGAAAACATTTAGGACTTTTGATGTTGTTCAAGTTAAAGCATTAAAACATTTAAAAAACTATTCCCATACTTGATATGCAAGGGGATGTGAGAACTTGATCCTCACACTGATCTCCCTTTATTTTTTCTGTCCTAATCTCAAACCCAAAAACTTTTGCTCCAGCACCTCTCTTTATTTCTTCTTCATTACAGTAATGACCCTAAGGATATTCTCTTTATCTTTCCTATGACCTGGAGGGATCATTGGCACTCTAGAAATGAAAGGAATGAGAGCAAGTAGGCAGTGGTTGCTGGAAAATGATTGGAAAATTACCCTCTGTGTAAGGAGAGATTGAAAATATTCTTTACAATTTTGCCATGTCTGTTGAAGCAAGTGATTATAGTGAAATGAATGGCTACATTGGCAAGTCTATGGGGTCGGGTGTGTACTGAGGGACAGTTCAGGCAAAGGGTAAAAGTGGAGTTTTAAATTTTCTTACTAACTCTAGTGCTGTTTCATAACCTTCTGGTCTCAATTTGAAATCTGGTCAACACAAATTTTAAGTTGCTTATGAAAGCAACTTGGCAGTATGGGAGGCTTATGTACCTGAAATAAATTTTGTTTAGTTGAACAGATACAATATTACAATATTAGGACCCTATTGAAGCCATTTGATGGGTCTCAAGGATATTGCCACCTGGCAGAGAAGTCAAATATTATCCTTCATTGGATAATTAAGTGACACCTTGTTTTTCCTATAAGCTTCAATATCTCAAGTGCCTCATGGGCCACCACCACATATGGGTACAGCTTATATTATCTCACACACCTATTGTGTTCCTGTCATTTTTAGTCATGTCCAATTATAACCCCCATTTAGTTTTGTTTTCGTTTTTTGGCAAAGATACTGGAGTGGTTTGCCATTTCTTCTTCAGCTCATTTTATCAAGAAGGAAACTGAGGCAAACAAAATTAAATTATTTGCCCAGGGTCACTATAATAAATATTTGAGGTCAGATTTGAACCCCTGGAGAAAAGTTTTCTTGACTCCAGGATTGGTTCTCTATCTACCATGCCACCTAGCTGCCTCATACATCTATTACATTGTCATATAAATAAAGTTGTCAGAGCCTTTGTAAGGCAATGCCATTTCTACTGCTTTAATATAACTTAGTATATACTTATTAAATGACTATTATGTGTAAGGTATTATGTTAATTATGGATATGCAGAGACAAAAATTAAAAACAGTTCCAGACCATAAAAAGTTTGTAATAAAGGGTGTAAACAGAAAAATAAATGTATACATTGGGTAGGTTTTGAATGAATGGTGATTTATTGTGTCTTGAACTTGAGGTAACTTTTCTGGGGATCCATACATGAAAAGAGGTATTCCCAAGTCTACATATCTGAATGGTATGACTGAATTCCTTAAAGCAAAGCTTTTCAAAATGGAGGTCATGGGACTAAATGTAGGGGTCATGAAATGATGATTTATTATGAGTAAATACTTGATTTGTATACCTATTTTATATAGCTGGGATCACACAAAAATTTCAGAGGTTAAAAGAGGTAGAAAGTGAAAAAAGTTTAAGAATTCATGCCTTAAAGCAGAGGTCCTCAAACTTTTTAGATAGGGGGCCAGTTCACTGTCCCTCAGACTGTTGGAGGACCGGACTATAGTAAAAACAAAAACTATGAACAAATTCCTATGCACGCTGCATATATCTTATTTTGAAGTAAAGAAACAAAACGGGAACAAATACAATATTTAAAATGAAGTAAAGCTAAATCAACAAACTTACCAGTATTTCAATGGGAACTATGGGCCTGCTTTTGGCTAATGAGATGGTCAGTGTCTGGTTCCATATTTGTCACTGCTAGTTGTAACAAGTGATGCAAGTATGCATCCGTTAGTCTTGATCTGGTTGGAGATTTCAAATGTTTCATTCTAGAAAAAGTCTGTTCACAGACATAAGTGCTGCCAAAGATGGTTGCCATTTTGAATGCATGGTTCCTAAGATGAGGATATGTCTGAGAGGGGAGAGATGCATAGAAATTATGCAGGCTGCTTGATTTGAATGCGTCTTTCAGAGAGTCACAATTCTGCAGTTCAGCCAGTTCCATTTGGTAAATTGCATTCACATTTTCAATGTCAATAGAAAATGGATTATAGAAAAGCTATATGTCCTGTTCATGAGATGAAGCTCTTTAAATCTAAATTGGAACTCCTTTTGCAATTTTTCCAGTGAATCCAAAATATTTTGTTTTGTTTGGGAATGCAATCAGCAGTTTTTCCGCTAACAGATTTTGAGTTATGGGGAGATGGCAGAAGTTTTCCTCCTTCACTTGTTTGATGAGGAGGCCATAATTTTACTTCAAATGCTTTGACATGTGATTGCATATCACAGATGAGCTTCCCCTTTCCTTGAAGTTGCATATTGAAATTGTTGAGTAGTTCTGTTACATCTGTCAGAAAGGCAAGGTGCCATTTCCATTCTGCATCATTAAGTACTTCTTTATTTTTTGAAAGCAGAAAAGTTATAATCGGTGGAAGTAAGTCATAGAAACGTTTCAAGACTCTCCATCGACATAGCCAATGGACTTCTGTGTGATATAGAACATCGTCATACTCAACATTTAGCTCGGATAGAAATTCCTGAAATTGTCTGTGATTTAGTGTATTAGCTCTAATAAAGTTAACTCAAGATACCACAATTTTCTTAACAGAGTCCCACTTCAGTGATTTACTACACAGCGCTTGTTGGTGGATGAGGCAGTGGCTATTGGATGAGAATGGTTATGTTTGTCCATCTCTTGATTAATGCGAGCAATTACTCCTTTCTTAGACCCCACCATGCTAGGAGCACCATCAGTTGTCACGCTGTCTAGTTTATCCCAGTCTAGCTCCAAACCGTTCATAGTTTGGCAAACCTTTTCATAGATATCTTCTCCTGTAGTTGTTCCTTTGATGCTTTGCAGTGCAGCAAGCTCTTCTATGACTTCAAAATAATCATTCATCCCACGAATAAAAATTAGAAGTTATGCAGAATCACGAACATCATTGCTTTCATCAAGTGCCAAGGGAAAATATGAAATTTTTTTATTTATTTATTTTTTTAATTTTTATTTAATAATTACTTTATATTGACAGAATCCATGCCAGGGTAATTTTTTTTTTTTTACAACATTATCCTTTGCACTCGTTTCTGTTGCAATTTTTTCCCCTCCCTCCCTCCACCCCCTCCCCTAGATGGCAAGCAGTCCTTTATATGTTGGATATGTTGCAGTATATCCTAAATACAATATATGTTTGCAGAACCGAACAGTTCTCTTGTTGCATAGGGAGAATTGGATTCAGAAGGTATAAATAACCTGGGAAGAAAAACAAAAATGCAGATAGTTCACATTCGTTTCCCAGTGTTCTTTCTTTGGGTGTAGCTGCTTTTGTCCGTCATTTATCAATTGAAACTCAGTTAGGTCTCTTTGTCAAAGAAATCCACTTCCATCAAAATATGTCCTCATACAATATCGTTGTCGAAGTGTATAATGATCTCCTGGTTCTGCTCATTTCACTTAGCATCAGTTCATGTAAGTCTCTCCAAGCCTCTCTGTCTTCATCCTGCTGGTCATTTCTTACAGAACAATAATATTCCATAACATTCATATACCACAATTTACCCAGCCATTCTCCAATTGATGGGCATCCATTCATTTTCCAGTTTCTAGCCACTACAAATAGGGCTGCTACAAACATTTTGGCACATACAGGTCCCTTTCCCTTCTTTAGTATTTCTTTGGGATATAAGCCCAATAGAAACACTGCTGGATCAAAGGGTATGCACAATTTGATAATTTTTTGGACATAATTCCAGATTGCTCTCCAGAATGGTTGGATTTGTTCACAACTCCACCAACAATGCATCAGTGTCCCAGTTTTCCCGCATCCCCTCCAACATTCATCATTATTTTTTCCTGTCATCTTAGCCAATCTGACAGGTGTGTAGTGATATCTCAGAGTTGTCTTAATTTGCATTTCTCTGATCAATAATGATTTGGAACACTCTTTCATATGAGTGGTAATAGTTTCAATTTCATCCTCTGAAAATTGTCTGTTCATATCCTTTGACCATTTATCAATTGGAGAATGGCTTGATTTCTTATAAATTTGAGTCAGTTCTCTATATATTTTGGAAATGAGGCCTTTATCAGAACCTTTAACTGTGAAGATGTTTTCCCAGTTTGTTGCTTCCCTTCTAATCTTGTTTGCATTAGTTTTGTTTGTACAAAGGCTTTTTAATTTGAAGTAATCAAAATCTTCTATTTTGTGATCAGTAATGGTCTCTAGTTCATCTTTGGTCACAAATTTCATTCTCCTCCACAAGTCTGAGAGATAAACTATTCTATGTTCCTCTAATTTATTTATAATCTCGTTCTTTATGCCTAGGTCATGGACCCATTTTGATCTTATCTTGGTATATGGTGTTAAGTGTGGGTCCATGCCTAATTTCTGCCATAATAATTTCCAATTATCCCAGCAGTTTTTATCAAATAATGAATTCTTTCCCCAGAAGTTAGGGGCTTTGGGTTTGTCAAACACTAGATTGCTATAGTTGACTATTCTGTCTTGTGAACCTAACCTTTTCCACTGATCCACTAATCTATTTCTTAGCCAATACCAAATGGTTTTGGTGACTGCTGCTTTATAATATAATTTTAGATCAGGTACAGCTAGGCCACCTTCATTTGATTTTTTTTTCATTAATTCCCTTGAGATTCTCGACTTTTTATTGTTCCATATGAATTTTGTTGTTATTTTTTCTAGATCATTAAAATATTTTTTTGGAAGTCTGATTGGTATAGCACTAAATAAATAGATTAGTTTAGGGAGTATTGTCATCTTTATTATGTTCGCTCGGCCGATCCAAGAGCACTTAATATTTTTCCAATTATTTAAGTCTGACTTTATTTGTGTGGAGACTTTTTTATAATTTTGCTCATATAATTCCTGACTTTCCTTTGGTAGATAGATTCCCAAATATTTTATGGTATCAACAGTTATTCTGAATGGAATTTCTCTTTGTATCTCTTGCTGTTGGGTTTTGTTGGTGATGTATAAAAATGCTGAGGATTTATGGGGATTTATTTTGTAGCCAGCTACTTTGCTAAAATTATGAATTATTTCCAATAGCTTTTTAGTAGAATCTCTGGGGTTCTCTAGGTATACCATCATATCATCTGCAAAGAGTGATAGTTTGGTTTCCTCATTGCCTACTCTAATTCCTTTAATATCTTTCTCGACTCTTATTGCCGAGGCTAGTGTTTCTAATACGATATTAAATAATAATGGTGATAGTGGGCAACCTTGCTTCACTCCAGATCTTACTGGGAAAGGTTCCAGTTTTTCCCCATTGCATATGATGCTTACTGATGGTTTTAAATATATGCTCCTGACTATTTTAAGGAAAAGTCCATTTATTCCTATGCTCTCAAGTGTTTTTTATTAGGAATGGATGTTGGATTTTATCAAATGCTTTTTCTGCATCTATTGAGATGATCATATGGTTTTTGTTTGTTTGGTTATTGATATAGTCAATTATGCTAATAGTTTTCCTAATATTGAACCAGCCCTGCATTCCTGGTATAAATCCTACTTGGTCATAGTGTATTATCCTGGTGACGATTTTCTGTAATCTTTTTGCTAATATTTTATTTAAGATTTTAGCATCAATATTCATTAGGGAGATTGGTCCATAATTTTCTTTCTCTGTTTTCAGCCTACCTGGTTTAGGTATCAGTACCATGTCTGTGTCATAAAAGGAGTTTGGTAGGACTCCTTCATTCCCTATTTTTTCAAATAGTTTATTTAGCATTGGAGTTAATTGTTCTTTAAATGTTTGGTAGAATTCACATGTAAATCCATCTGGTCCTGGGGATTTTTTCTTAGGGAGTTGATTGATAGTTTGTTCTATTTCTTTTTCTGAGATGGGACTGTTTAGGATATTTACTTCTTCCTCTGTTAGTTTGGGCAAGCTATATTTTTGGAGGTATTTTTCTATTTCATTTAAGTTGTCAAATTTATTGGCATAAAGTTGGGCAAAGTAGCTCCTAATTATTGCTCTAATTTCCTCTTCACTAGTGGCGAGTTCTCCCTTTTCATTTTTAAGACTAACAATTTGATATTCCTCTTTCCTTTTTTTAATCAGATTTACTAAGGGTTTGTCTATTTTGTTGGTTTTTTCATAGAACCAACTCTTAGTTTTATTAATTAATTCAATAGTTTTTTTACTTTCAATTTTATTGATCTCTCCTTTTATTTTTAGAATTTCAAGTTTAGTGTTTGACTGGGGGTTTTTAATTTGTTCCTTTTCTAGCATTTTTAGTTGCAAGCCCAATTCATTGACCTTCTCTTTCTCTATTTTATACAAATAGGCCTCTAGAGATATGAAATTTCCCCTTATTACCGCTTTGGCTGCATCCCATACATTTTGGTATGATGTCTCATTATTGTCGTTTTCTTGGGTGAAGTTATTAATTATGTCTATGATTTGCTGTTTCACCCAATCATTCTTTAGTATGAGATTATTTAGTTTCCAATTATTTTTTGGTCTACTTCCCCCTGGTTTTTTGTTGAATGTAATTTTCATTGCATCGTGGTCTGAAAAGGATGCATTTACTATTTCTGCCTTACTGCATTTGAGTTTGAGGTTTTTATGTCCTAATATATGGTCAATTTTTGTATAGGTTGCATGAACTGCTGAAAAGAAAGTGTATTCCTTTCTGTCTCCATTACATTTTCTCCAGAGATCTATCATATCTAACTTTTCTAGTATTCTATTTACCTCTTTGACTTCTTTCTTATTTATTTTGTGGTTTGATTTATCTAATTCTGAGAGTGCAAGGTTAAGATCTCCCACTATTATAGTTTTACTGTCTATTTCTTCTTGCAGCTCTCTTAATCTCTCTTTTAAGAATTTAGATGCTACACCACTTGGTGCATATATGTTTTATATAGATAGTGCTTCATTATCCATGCTACCCTTTAGCAAGATATAGTGCCCTTCCTTATCTCTTTTAATTAGATCAATTTTTGCTTTAGCTTGATCTGAGATCAGGATGGCTACCCTTGCTTTTTTGACTTCACCTGAAGCATAGTAGATTTTGCTCCAACCTTTTACCTTTAACCTGCATGTATCTCCCTGCTTCAGGTGTGTTTCCTGTAAACAACATATTGTAGGATTCTGGCTTTTAATCCATTCTGCTAACCGCTTCCTCTTTATGGGGGAGTTTACCCCGTTCACATTTATGGTTAGAATGACCAATTCTGTATTACTTGCCATCTTGTTAACCCCGGTTTATGCTTTTCTCCCTTCTTTCCCCTTTCCCCCCTTCCCAGTATTAAGCTTGTGAGCACCACTTGCTTCTCACGGCTCTCCCTTTTTAGTATCCCTCCCCCCGCCTTAGAGTTCCTCCCCCTATCTTACCCCTTTCCCTCCCCGTTTCCGTATTCCCTTCCACTTAGCTTATTCCTTCCCTTTTCACTTTTCCCTTCTCACTTTTCAATGAGGTGGGAGAAGTTTCACCATAGATTGAATATGTCTTAAGATTTTTCACTTAAGGCCAATTCTGAAGGCAGTAAGATACCCACTATATTCTTCCCCCTCCATTCTTTCTCTCAGATATAATAGGTTTCCTATGCCTCTTCATGAGATGTACTACCCCCACTTTACCCTTTTTCTGGTACAATGTCCTTTCCACATCAATTTCTAGAACAAGGTATACATATATTCTTTATACATCTATATAGTCGAAATATAGTTCCCAAGATTAATCTTTACCTTTTTAGATTTCTCTTGAGTTCTATATTTGTAGATCAAACTTTTTGTTAAGTTCTGGCTTTTTCATCAGAAATAGATGAAATTCGCTTACTTCGTTGAATGTCCATCTTCTTCCCTGGAAAAAGATGCTCATTCTCGCTGGGTAAGTTATTTTTGGTTGCATACCAAGTTCCTTAGCCTTTCGGAATATCATATTCCAGGTCCTTCGATCTTTTAATGTGGATGCTGCCAGATCCTAGGTGATCCTTATTGTGGCTCCTTGATACTTGAATTGGGTTTTTCTAGCCGCTTGCAATATTTTTTCCTTTGTCTGTGGGTTCTGGCATTTGGCCACTATATTCCTTGGTGTTTTGATTTTAGGATCCCTTTCAGTGGGGGATCGATGAATCCTTTCAATGTTTATTTTTATCTCTGTTCCTATGACTTCTGGGCAGTTCTCTTTGATAATTTCCTAGAAAACAGTGTCCAGGCTCTTTTTTTCATCATGTTTTTCTGGAAGTCCAATGATTCTCAGATTGTCTCTCCTGGATCTGTTTTCCAGGTCTGTTGTCTTCCCCAGAAGGTATTTCACATTCTTTTCCATTGTTTGATTTTTTTGGATTTGCTTGACTGATTCTTCTTGTCTCCTCGAGTCATTCAATTCCAATTGTTCAATTCTGATTTTCAGTGAAGTATTTTCTTCACTCACTTTTTAAAAATCTTTTTCTAATTGTCCCATTGAGTTCTTTTGTTCTGTGGAATTTTTTTCCATTTCGCCAATTTTGTTTTCCAGTTCACCAATCCTATTTTTCAAAGATTTTACTTCTTTATCCACTCTCTCTTTAACTGACTTCTCCAGGCTCTTTTGCCAAGCCTCCCTCTCCTTTTCCCATTTTTCTTCTAGCTCCCTTGTGAGAGCCTTTTTAATCACTTCTATGAGGTTCATCTGTGCTGAGGAACAGATGATCTCCTTCTTTGGGGATTCACCTGGAGACTGTCTGTTTTTAGTCTCCTCAGGATTTAGAGTCTGCTCTCTATCTGTATAGAAGCTGTCAAAGGTTAAAGTCCTCTTCAGTTTCTTGCTCATTCTGTCTAATAATCAAAGACAAACTAGCAAAGAAAAACAGAAAAAACTGGAGTCTTTCTTTGGGGGAGGGGCTGGGTGTGTTACCAAGCTTCCTCTCCAGACTGCGGGGGGAGGGGGAGACAGCAGTGAGGCACTAGCCCAACTGTGCTGCGCCTGCGCTCTGAGATCCCAGAGCGTGCTGAGTCACTGTGGGGGGGGCTGGGGGGTTGGCCAGGTCCCGAGAGACTCCAGCTGTTTGGGGTTGTATTCTTCACCCCCGGTGTTTTTAGCTTCTCTGCTGGGCTGCTGACTTGCTGCCGGAGCAAAGTATCCAGTCCTGTAGCAAAGCTCTCTCCGCAGAGATGTCTGCGATCACTCCCCACCCCCTCTCCAGTCTGCTCCCGTGCTCTCACTGCCGCTGCCTGCCGCCTGCGCCCGATCTAAAACCGTCCCAGCCCTCCAGTAAAGACAGACCTTTCTTGGCGAATCTCAAGGATGGCTTCTCTTGGTAACTATTTGTGGGGTTTTTTTTCAGTCAAGCATTAATTCAGAGGCTTGTAATGAAATGGATAGTGAGAGAAAGCGCGGAGCTTACACAGTTGTGTGCCTCCTCTCTGCCATCTTAACCGGAAGTCTCTATGAAATTTTTTTAATGGAGTTTTGCAAATGCTGATGCAGATTGTCTCCCATTTCTTCAATCCTCTGTGCAATTGTAGGTCCTGAAAGACTCACTGTACTAAATAAATCAGCCTTCTCTGGACACATCTCTTTGGCAACAGAAAGAAGGCATTCTTTAACAAATTCTCCCTCCACGAATGGTCTGCCAGTGCATGCTATTAGCTTGGCAACTTGAAAATTGCTCGCAGTGATGAAATATTTAGCTGCTTCTGCTTCACAAAAGTATTTTGCTGAGTTGTCAATGTATTTTTCAGTTTTAATATTTTATCTTTTCTCACTTCTCCAACCAAACAATCATATTTATCTTTATGTTGATTTTCATAGTGTTGACACAAATTATATTCTTTGAACACAGACACTATATTCTGGCATATCAGACATACAGCTCTTTCCTTGTACTACATGAAAAAGTAATCATAAGTCTACTGTTCTTTGAATATCCTACACTCCGAGTCAATTTTTCTTTTTCTTGACATCATTATTTCCTAGGGATTCCAAATTGCTATTAGTAAAATACCAATATATATATGTATATATACATAGCGCTACAAAAACAATATACCAGCAATAACTTTGCCCACACACAGACATACAGACTGTAATGCCCAACTTCCTCCAAGCTGCCTCTGCACTGTGATGCCTCCGTTTCCCGCACTCTCTCTCCTACTCTTCTTGCTCCTGCTTCCGACCTTCACTGCTGCAGTGAATTCCCCCTGCATTGTACATCCCCCGTGCCTGTCTGTTGTGGTGGCTGCCATTACTGTACAAGGCCACGGGCAATCAGTTCTCTGTCTTCTACATCTCTCTCCCTTCCCCACACCACACACCCTGGCCTGGGATCGCCTCACACTCTTGTCTCCACTGCCTCAGCCCAGTGCTGGAAGTGTGCGTTGCTAATGCAAGTTAGGTCGAACGTCACTTCCACACTGATTTTGCCATAACCCAGTGGCCACATAAACATCCTCAGCAGGCGGCATCTGGCCCACAGGCCATAGTTTGAGGACCCCTGTCTTAAATAAGGATTCTTCTGAGGAGAGTGGCAGTGATGAAAGGTGTTCCAGAGTGACCCAAACCTCTAGATCCATAAGTCATCTGCTGTCTAACTTGTTTTACCTTGTTCTCTATCCAGATCAACAAATAAGAAAAGCCTTACTGATGTCCAAGATTGAAATAATATTAATCCTGTCTTAGGTTGGGTGGACAGTGGGAGAAGGGATCCACTCCACTGCCCTCTCCTTCCCTCCCACCATCCCCACCTGCCATCAGCCTCTCTTTTCCATGTGCAGAAAGACTTTCTGTCTTGAGGGCTCCACATCCCCCAGTAATCTGCTGAAGAAAACAAATAAAACATGAATGAGAGACTGAAATCAAATTAAAAGGAATTCAGATTAGATATTAGCAAGCACTTTCAGGAATGGCTTGAGAGGGAAGAGGAGGAAATCTCCAATGTGAAGACTTTTACCAGCTTTTACATTAATTCAAATAAAAGGCATTTAACCAAATAACATTTCAAATAAAGTGACTCTTCCTCTATGGAATACACTTTTCCATAACTTAGCAGCAATGGAGATGGTATCACATAGAAGAACACATGCAGTCACACATCTGATGATCCAGAGTCCCTAATGTTTTCTGCCATATCATCATGTTGTTTCTGGTTTATATTCCCACTTATAGTCTCTGTTTTCTTACAAGGATAGGCTGAGATCTTTTAGTTCTGAATTAGTGAGCATAGATATTATACCCAGGTAAAGAAAGCCAACAAAAGCCAGCCAGAGTAGCACAGACTAAATCTCTAGTCAGAGGAGTGCAACCTGCATCTGGTACTGATAGTCTGTAGTTTCAGACAATGTTTAATTTAGGATTAGAAAATTCCTTGGAAATTCCCACTTCAACTCTTTATGAAATTCTGTGCCCCATGAACCAATTTCAGAGATTTCTAATAACAACAACATAGCAGCTGAATAGAAACTGGAGCTCCTAAGATTGGGATTCAAGTAAAGTTGAGGAATGCAAAAGCTAAAAGGAAGTAATGTTATTGTCTATGTCCTAACTCCTTCTTGGCCCACATTATTATTGACCTTATTATATATACTAGCCAACAATAGACCCCTGTATCCCTATAGGTGTAATAGACACCTACTATTACACTGATCATATGCCCTCACATAAATAACATTCATCTGTTAAGTTTGCATTCTCATCACCAATTCATTACCGATTATAAAATGGGGAAAATAATAGCACCTGGCTCCTAAGGTTGTTGTGAGAATCATAGAATATTTGTAAAAATTCAGCAAAGTACCTAGCACACAATAGGTACTTAATAAATGTTTATTTCTTCTCTCCCTCCACCCCAGATTTCTTGTGTCTGAAGGTGATCTGGAGCCACTTGAAGGTGAAGGTGACCTGGGACCACTATTAATGGGAAGGGATTGCCACTTGGAGTCAGTAGAAAAGAGAGTGGAACTGAACTTGTTGTAGGGACTGCATATATCAACATATGCAGCTTTTTTCTTTGCCCCTGCCTAGATCTTCAGCAATGTTTTTATGCCTGCCCACCCCTCATCAATGCCTCCCACTTCATGCATCCTATGGAAAGAGACCTGGTGGTTAAGTTTCTCCTCCTTCTGAAAGTCTTGCCTGTTTTCTGCCAACTTCCTCTGGCAACTCCCACACCCTGGGCTAACTTTAGGGTTGGTTTCCAACAGTGGTTGGAGTTTTTATGTTAAAAAAATTTTTTTAGACTGTTGGTGGGAAGGGAAAAGAGGGATAGGCAAAAAATAATAAATATGCTTGTGAAAGAAAGATTGTCTGGGTGGGTTGAAGCTGTTATTGGCCATAGGCTGGCCTCTGGGTCATGCCAGGAGCTGGGGAACCATAAAGTAGCCTGGAGTTGGGAGAGCCAGTCACTTTCCTCAGTCCAATAAGAAAAAAATAAAAACTATGTACATGAAGAGAAAAGCCTTCTTTCTCCTCACCTGGTCTTCTCTCACTGTTTTCCCCTTACAATTTCTATGGTTTTTGTCTTTATATTTAGGACTCAACTCAAGCATCACCATTCCTAATCCCCTATGATCATTACTGCCCTTTACCCCAAGCTACCTTGTATTTATTTTGAATATAATCATGCACATAGATATATATTCTTTCCCTATTAGGTTTTAAATTCTATAGCTATAGGACAATCTCTTTTTTTCTTTCTCTCTCTTTTTTTTGTCTTGGTATTCCTATTGCCTGGAACTTAATAAATAATTGTTGATTGATTGTTATATGCTAAGGATCATAGGTCAGAATAAACAGGAAAGGTTGAATTAAGGAAATAAACCAGAAAGACTTCTATCAAAGAAAACCTGAGGTTTTGTTTGTTTCTATCTTTCATCCTTTTTCCTGTCAGTTCATTTTCCTCTCCACCTCTGGAAATACAAAGGGAAGGGAAAGAAGAGAAGGGGATAAAACATTTATATAGTGTTTACTATGTGCTAAGCAATTTGCTAAACTAATGCTCAATTTCACTTAGAGCAGGCGTTCTTAAACTGGGTTCCACTGAGGGTAGGGGTCAGGAAGGAACCTTTTGAAAAAATTCAGGAGATTCATGAACTTGTTTTGGAAAACATTACATTTTTATTTTCATTAACATAATGGAAATTTAGCATTTTCTTCAATTATTTAAAAATATTCTGAGAAGAGACTGCTAAAAAGAGACACACACAAAAAAAAAGGATTAAAAATGCCTATTTAGGGAACTAGCCTGGGTTACTATACTCACAGTACCAAGGAAAGGAGAAAGTGTGTACAGTGGGGAATGAGGAAGAAAGTGGCAAAGGACAGAAATAAACCAAACATCCTCAAGTTTG
Source organism: Antechinus flavipes (assembly GCF_016432865.1). Lineage (NCBI taxonomy): Eukaryota > Metazoa > Chordata > Mammalia > Dasyuromorphia > Dasyuridae > Antechinus > Antechinus flavipes. Next base: position 231,009,019 of record NC_067402.1, read on the forward strand.
ATGGGAAGTTAAAATTGTCAATGTTTGGGATGAGGAGGATAACAGAGACAGAAGATGCTTATACACAGAAATAGAGAAACCAATAGTAAAGAAAGAAAAAGTCAAAGGCAGAATAAAAAAAACCCAACCAAACAAAAAAAACAAAAACAGAAGGGAATAGTGATCACTAAATAGTTGCTCCAGTCAGGCCCACACAGACATTCCTGTGGCCTGTGATCCCAGGGTAGGCCTAACATAGCAGGGCAGCTGGAATAGCCTTGTGTTTTAACTCAGCATAAGCCAGTGCTAGAGATAAAAAGACTCTCCTCACTCACCACAGAACCTCCATCACCTCAGGGATTTCAGGATGAACAATTTAAGGGAACTTTAGAGATTATGTACTCTCCCCTCCTCTTTTCATGTCAGAGGAAACTCAGCTCTAGAGAGGCGAAATGATTTGCTCAAGATAATATACATATTAAATAGCAGAGTTGGGATTTCAGCTTAGGTTCTCTGATTTCAAATTTACCCTAGATTTAAGGAAAAATCTATTCTTCCTTTGTAAATTTTTTTTCTTCTCAATTTTGAATAGTGAATTCATAGGTTTAAGCAAATATCATTAAATGGTCATGTAGCTTAATAGCAGCTTTAAGTGATATTGTAATAAACAAGATATCTAAATTCAGAATACAGTGTCTGTAGCCAGGAAGACAAATCTCTTTCTCATCATACACATACCTCTTTCCATTGGTCAAAGAGAAAACAGGAAGTGAAATAATTGGACAAGTGAAGGAGATCTGGGATGTTTTTCTTGGTCAGTACCCAGGGAAGGGAAGAAGAAAAATAAAGGGGATAATGATATTAAAGATTCTCAGTAGACTCAGGTCTCCTAAGAAATATTTATTAAAAATGAATAAAAGTTCCAGATGGGATTTTAAAACCAAAGAAAAGCATTCATTTATATTCTGTATACCAAAAAGGACAGTTCAAGGACATAGGACCAAAAGGAAAGGAAGATGCATTGTTCAAGGCCTCCAGTGAGAAATGGCACAAGAAAACCAAGGCATTGCCAGGACGTCAGATTGTGTGCCAACTATAGGGAGGCCACTCTAGGGGTAAAGGCCTGGGCAGAACTCAAGAGTTGAAAACCCAAAGCTGCAGACCACTGGATAGGTAGACACAGGTCCTGGGGTGCCCCAGAGAAACCAGACTAAAAGCCAATTAATCTGAGTCAGGTTGACCCATGGGCTTTCTCTTGAAGTGGCAAGCCTCCAGTAGGTGACAGCCCAAGGAAATTGACAAGATTCATGTTATGGTTGGGGAAGCCCCAGAACGCAGAGGGATAATTATGTTCTGTCAATGGGTGGAGTGTAATGGAACCAGAATTCTAATCTCAGGCTTAGAGAAGTGGAAGAATGCAGGACTTGGATCTAGGTAGCCTCCTATTCAAAGACCACAATCTTTAGACTGTAGTACATGCAGGATCTAGCAATGATATGACTTCATCTCATGCCAAGACAGCAGGAGACAGGACTTAATCTAATATTACTTGAAGGGGAGGTATCTTGATGTTTGCATCGAAGTCTTAATTCAAGAATTGTAGCTTTAGTTCACTTTTTCCTTTTTTTTTTTCCTCTTGTGATTTTTCCCTTTTGCTCTGATTTTTCTCTCCCTACATGATTCATAAAGAAATGTGTATTAAAAAATTAACATATAATTAATTTTTAAAATTGTAGCTTTAGATATGAGCAAATAGAAAAGAAAAAAAAAAGCCTCTGACAGTAAAAGAATATTATGTGTTAAGAGATCCTAAGAAAATCCTAGAGAAAGAAAATACCCCTAAATAAAGAAAAAACTTTAATATTCTTTTTTAAAAAGTAAGAGAAAACTGATTGATTAGAGTGAGAAAACAAATAGAATATAACCTTCATTTTCTGGAAAAAAACCATCAAGTTGAACATACCCAGAAATATAGCTAAAATGTGTGACCTAAACAGGTCAAAGAAAAGATATTGTAAATAGCCAGGAAGAAAGAAATTAAGTAACAAGTGTAACTAAACTTCCACGCACACTTGAGATAGTTTTGTGTGCTGTGATGTTCCACATAGAACATAGGGAGAAGGATATGACTCCTGAGTGACTAGAAGTGAATATGATTCTATATGTCTGCATAAGGGAAATACTAAATTGTTTCAAGAGTTTTTCTGAAACATATGAAGAAAGGAGCATCATGGAGGGAGAGGAAAATCTTTGGAATTGTAGATAAGTATGGAAAATTGTTCCTATCATGTCTTTGGTATTGCTTGGAATTCTAGAGACTTCTGAGAATAAACCTTCCTTAGATTAGATCCTTCTCTTTCACCAGATTTGAGCTGAGGGGAAATTTTATATCCTTAGAGGCTTACTTGAATAAAATAGAAAAAGAGAAGATCAATGAATTGGGCCTGGAACTTAAAAAGTTAGAAAAAGACCAAATTAAAAACTCCCAATCAATTACTAAACTTGAAATTCTAAAATTAAAAGGAGAAATTAATAATATAGAAAGTAAAAAAACTATTGAACTAATAAATAAAACTAAGAGTTGGTTTTACGAAAAAACCAATAAAATTGATAAACCTTTGGTAAATCTGATTAGAAAAAGGAGAGAGGGAAATCAAATTGGCAGTCTTAAAAATGAAAAAGGAGAACTTACCACCAATGAAGAGGAAATTAAAGAAATAATAAGGGGTTACTTTGCCCAACTTTATGCCAATAAATTTGATAACCTAAGCGAAATGGATGACTACCTCCAAAAATATAGGCTTCCCAGATTATCAGAGGAGGAAGTAAATTGCTTAAATAGTCCCATTTCAGAAAAAGAAATAGAACAAACTATTAATCAACTCCCTAAAAAAAAATTCCCGGGACCAGATGGATTTACATGTGAATTCTACCAAACTTTCAAAGAACAATTAGCCCCAATACTTTATAAACTATTTGAAAAAATAGGGAATGAAGGAGTCCTACCAAACTCCTTTTATGACACAGACATGATACTGATACCTAAACCAGGTAGGTTGAAAACAGAGAAAGAAAATTATAGACCAATCTCCCTAATGAATATTGATGCTAAAATCTTAAATAAGATATTAGCAAAAAGACTACAGAAAATCATCCCCAGGATAATACATCATGATCAAGTAGGATTTATACCAGGAATGCAGGGCTGGTTCAATATTAGGAAAACTATTAGCATAATTGACTATATCAATAACCAAACAAACAAAAACCATATGATCATCTCAATAGATGCAGAAAAAGCATTTGATAAAATCCAACATCCATTCCTATTAAAAACTCTTGAGAGTATAGGAATAAGTGGACTTTTCCTTAAAATAATCAGTAGCATCTATTTAAAACCAGCAGTAAGCATTATATATAACGGGGACAAACTGTAACCATTCCCAATAAGATCAGGAGTAAAACAAGGTTGCCCACTATCACCGTTATTATTTAATATTGTATTAGAAATGCTAGCTTTGGCAATAAGAATTGAGAAAGAGATTAAAGGAATAAGAATAGGCAATGAGGAAACCAAATTATCACTCTTTGCTGATGATATGATGGTATACTTAGAGAACCCCAGAGATTCTACCAAAAAGTTATTAGAAACAATCTACACCTTCAGCAAAGTTGCAGGATATAAAATAAACCCACATAAGCCATCAGCATTCTTATATATCACTAACAAAACCCAACAGTTAGAGTTACAAAAAGAAATTCCATTTAAAGTAACTACTGATTGTATAAAATATTTAGGACTCTATCTGCCAAGGGAAAATCATTCAAATTAAGTCTGATCTAACCAACTGGAAAAATATTAAATGCTCTTGGATTGGGCGAGCAAATATAATAAAGATGACAATACTACCTAAATTAATCTACTTATTTAGTGCTATACCAGGTTTGAGCTGAGATCTTATCTTGTTCCCAACTAAAGAGCTCATTCACCTTTTGTGTATTATTTAGTATGTTGTATAATTTCTCCTGGGCAGACAGGTGGTGCAGTGGATAGAATGTCAAACTTAGTCAGGAAGATTCTTCTTCCAGAATTCAAATCTGGTCTCAGATACTTGCAAGCTGTATGACTGGGAAAATCACTTTATTCTGTCTCAGTTTCTTTCTTGGTAAAATGGACTGGAAAAGAAAATGGCAAACCACTGAGTATCTTTGCCAAGAAAACCCCAAAAGTAATAACAGAGCCATGTTACAGTTATGTTACAGACATGACTAACAAAGCTGACAAATAGCAAGAATATATTTTCCCAATATTTGTTTGCTATTTACTTGATTAAATTGATTTAGTCACCATTGAATATATAAAAAGATCTTTTGTATAACAAGCATTTGATGGAGAGGGACAAAGCTGTTGAATATTAGCTAAGAGCTAATTCTCTTACTTAAGAGTAATCAAAGAAGCAACTTTTGTTTTGAACCTGTTTTATCTCTAGGCTAGGAATGATGGCAGATGGATTTAATTCTAGCTTGACACTCCTCTTGGAGGATGGAAGAGTGACTGCTCAGCCTTAGCTATCCTAGAAGTTGGCTTTTCATCTCCTTCCCTTCCTTCTTCCTGTTTGCAACTTTCTAGCTTACTTTTCTCATATACTCTGATGGATGGGGCAGACTTTAGATCACAACTATCCATATTACCCTCAAAGTACATTTTTATATTTAGACAAGTCATACATAACTAATCTTATATTTGTGTATGTAAGAAATCACAGTCAAGATCAATATTGTAATATGATATACCAAAAGGAAAAAAAGACTTGCTTGTAATGAAGAACAATTTGTACTACAAAACAGAATATAATAAAACAGAAAGTCCTCTTTAACTTTTTTGTTATGAATGAGAACATCAACACATATGAATATTTGCATATAAACCTATAGTTTGAAATTGAAAAAATATGTTTATTAAATCTAATGTGGTTAAAAAAAAAAAACAATCCAATATTGCCCTGCTTTTCTGCATCCTCTATAAAGTTTCTTTTGCTCCTTTCAGATCATTTAATTTAATTCAATAAAAATGTTCTATTGATGCTCTTTTGTTTCTTTTCTTCTTTTTTTTCTTTATTATCATCTTCCTCATATTTTGTCCCTTGACTCACCAATCCCATTCACCTCTCCCTTGTGTTGGAGGACATGGCCAGATTCAGGGTAGTCTCACACTTCATGTTTGAAATTGAAATAAAATTCTGCACATAACAAGTGGAGGCCTTCTTAGCCATCATGAAAAGGATATTAGGCAAAGTTATAGTCTTGATTCAGCTATCCATGCTGATCTATTAGTCATATCTGAGGGAGAGCTACCACTATTTCTCCATGGGTTGATGAGGACTATTTCCAGTTATCCTGTTCTATGTCTTGCCAATGGATGTAGATGGCTGCAGAGCAGAAAGTGAAGCTGGTGATTTTGCACAACTCACCCTCCCTTAAATCCAATTCACTTGCAAGTCATGGCATCACCTTCCTGATGTCATGGTCCTCTTTGAAAATGAAGGACAAATGAAACAAATTCTGTGAGTAGGCAATTGGGCAACACTCTTTTCCTTCCTATTCTCCCTTCCCTTCTCTTCCCTTCCCCCTTCCCACTTCTCCCCTCCCTTCCCTCTCCTATCTGTTCACCTCTCCTTCCTTTCTCTCCCCTCCACTTTCCTTTCCTTCTGTTGCCTATCTTGTCCTTCCCTTCCCTTCTGTTTCTTGTCCTTCTTCTTCCTTTCCTTTTCTTCCCTCTCCTTCCTCTACTTTTCCCTGCCTCTTCCTTTTCCTCTTTCCCTTTCCTTTTTTCTTTCCCCTTCCTTCCCTCTGTCCACATGAGTATCATATCCTTATCTGCATGTATTCTGGTCAAAGGAATGTAAATTGTGATTGCTGAAACCTTGCAAGATATCTTGGAGTTTATAGAATCTATTGGCTCAGAATAAATGTAAATAGCAATTACTTCTGTTTTGGCCAGAAACTAATACATTCATATTCTCTCTCTCTCTCTCTCTCTCTCTCTCTCTCTCTCTCTCTCTCTCTCTCTCTCTCTCTCTCTCTCTCTCTCTCTCTCTCTCTTTCTCTCTCTCTCTTTCTTTCTCTCTTTCTCTCCTTCCCTCCCTCCCTCCCACAGGTCATTCTCAGTCATCCTGATTTAGATCTTGACATTGGTCCCAAATGACTATGGAGGAGAAAGGGAAGCTGGTGAAGAAGCTGGAGAAAGAAAGACAAAGAACAACAATCACAATGACAATTCTGGGCTCCTATTTGTACTTAGACCAATAATAAAATACATAAATGGCCAGAACCTTTACTTTCCTGAGCAATTTAAGTTTCCAGGATGATTACAATGTGTTTGAAAGGACAACCGTAACCTGAAAATCTAAACTATGTCTTGGCAGGAAGAAATCAAAGGAAATTCTTGTGAAATTTGCAAATTGGCTCCTAATCTGGTATTAGAGGCAAGAGACTAAAACCATCTTGGAACTGGTTCACTCTGAAGTTTCCTTTAGGATAGCTGAGTTCTCGTTCAGTTGGTTTGCAGGATAAAGCCTTTAGATGGATTGCTAAAATCCCATTTTGTTTATCTAAGAGCTATCCCAGCACATCATATGATCTCACCTTTCTGCAATATTTAAATAGGTTAGAAGCCTGGCTAGCTACCATAGAGCAAGGTATGGAGTAGGAATAATTGATAGGGCACTTTAGTTTAGCAGAACTAATGCTGCAAGAAGAACCAAATGCCAGCTCAAAGACACCTGACCACACTTATCAAAGTGCAGAAAATATGTTGGCAGATATAGAAAACAATTTTTAAAAATTGTTGTGGAAATAAAAATCTACTAAGGAGTATGTTCACTTGCTGAATGAATTAGTCCTGAGATAGAAGGAAGGCAGGAGGCACTGTCCTAAGAGGTCTGCAAATATTTACATATCATTTGGTCCTCATAATAACCCTGGAAAATTGGTGCTATTTTTATCCTCATTTTGCAATTGAGGAAAGAGACAACCAGATGTTAACTCCTTTGTCCATGGTCATAAACCAAAATAAGTGACTAAGATCAGATTTGAATTTGGGCTTTCCTGATCCCAGGTCCAGAACTATATTCATTATATTACCTAGTGGCCTTTGGATAATGCCAGAGCATCTACACTTTGCAGGGTTTTCCAAAAAAGGAGGAAGTAATATCTTCCACTTGCCAGGAAGTATAGGACTAGGACTAGGGAGGAATAACTTTTGTACTTAACCCAGTGTGAAGCTACAAGAGTGGTCCAAAACTTTATCTCATGTGTCAATTAGTTTTCAAGGATGGTTTCAACAACTTTTAAGGAAAACTAGCCTAATATACAAGGCAGATGTTGTTCCAAACACACATTGAAATAGATAAGTATAGTTCAAATAAATTTATGTTGTATCAATTGTATTTGATTATGTCTGTGCATACATTTCTGCCCTATAGATCAGATCCTCTTCACAAGAGATAGGAATCATGATTCTTTAATCAAACTTCTAGTCATGATTGGACATTACAATGATCAGACTCAAGTCTTTCCAAGTTGCTTTCATTGCATAAATAGCTTTTCTGGTTTTGCTTACTTCATTCTACATCAATTCATACAAGTCTTTCTTCCCAAGTTTCTCTGAATCAATGCCTTTTCTTATTTTCTACAACACAATAATATCCCATTTCATTAAAATGCAATAATTTATTTAAACATTCCCCAATTGATGTTTACTTACCAGGTTTTTTTTTTTAAATTTTGGTATAACAAATGTTGCAAATAAATATCCTTTGCTTTTGATCTCAAGTAGTGGTATCATTAGATCAAACCTAAAGTTTAGTGACTTTGGGGGTGGGAAGGAACTTTAGCTGCACCTCTGATCCACCCAAGGAGATAACTTAGTCAAGACTGTACTTTGAACCTCACAAATGGATTCCCTATCACTGAAATGCTTACCATTACCACTAAGGGTTCACAACTCCTTTTTCTAGCCTTTCCTCATGTTTCCCACTCTTTCTCCTTTTCTTTCCTTCTGCTTCTTAAACTTTGAAAACTTTAGCATTTCTTTTGGTTTCTTGAGCTGTATCACCTCAGGCAGAAATGAAGGTTCAAGGAACTGAGGGAATGGGCCCAGTGTGTATTAGAAAGAATACACTGTTAGACTCCTTTGCATAGTATGGCACCAAAATATGCAGTTACCTTTATGTCTGTAAAGATGATCTAGTGAGGGCATCTCCTAGAAGTCAAGCAAAGTTTGAATGAAACATTTCTCAAGCACTATCAGGCCAGAGGGGTAGCTGGTATTTCCCTCTGCTCAACTGGTTATCACCTGCCTTCCAGAAGGCATCATTACTGGTCATGATCCAAGGCAGGCTCAGTGTTCCTGCCCTTACACAGGTGTCATAGAAAACATGAAGCCTTGATCTTTGTTCTTGATTGTTCCTCCTTTGTTTTTTTTTTTTTTTTTGTTTTGTTTTTTTACAACTGGAAACTTTCGGCTACTTTTGTTCTCATTAACCAGGAAAGGGTGAGGGAAAGGATGGCCTGAGTCAGCAGGTGAAGGTAGAGAGGCACCTGCTACTTCTTCTGATCAACCATGACCTGCATATACTCATACACACACACACACACACACACACACACACACACACACACAAATGTACAGACAGCCATACTGCATTTTCAGACATATATATTGTAATAATATGTGTTTGTATATGTGCACATAAGAGTACAGAATCTCTATTCCTTCACTTAGATGTGTCTCCTCCTATGGGACCTTCCACCTCAGGGTTAAATCCCTATGTCTACATGTACCTGTCCTAGCTCCAAGGGTAACAAGATTTCTCCTTAAAGATCCCAATAAAAATTTATGATCAGGAAACAACTTAAGAAATTGCTTCCCTTCACTGAATTCTGGCTCCTCCTTACCTCCACCCACTTCTAATTAACTCTTATTCTTATTAACCCTTATTCAAGTGTTCCTGGAAACTTTTCAAGTCACTGGTTCTCTCCTTTCTCTCAGAAATAGGGGGCCCATTTTCTTTCTGTCTTTTCCCTTTTCTCCTTTAACAAATTCTGGTATATATACTTCCTTCCAAGCCACTTCCAACCCTTCTCACAGAAAGACTGACCTATTTTCACACTGGTGTAGTGAGAATAGGGAAGAATGAATTCTGTCAATGCTACATTACAAATGGGAAAACAGAAACCCTGAAAGTCCATGATTCAGCTCCAAGATTATACAACATGGCTGGGTAGAGAGTAGACATTGCAGTTCCTGGTCAGCATCGACAATTTGTATTTAAACTAAATTGTGAAGGATGAGATGAAGATTGGAATTAGTGAGAAGAATGAAGACTATCTTGTCTTCAAGACACGCCTAAATGATGCTGAGAAAAGAATGGGAACTGCTTTTCCCCAAAGAATCTTTCTAGGCTTACATTCACACACTGACTTACTTATTCAACTATTTATAGAGCAACTTTTCCATCATTGAGCTAGACCCAATGAGACATTCCAGGTCTTTGACTTTAAGAAGTCTAATTGGAGAAATAAAACATTTATGCATGAAATAATAGTAAATAATACAAGAATCATATGTGATTAAGTATTTAATTATATAGAACAGTCTATAGAAATGGAATTATATAGGAATATTACATGAGAATTCAGCTAACGAATGAGAAGTTACAATAGTGGGCCAGGACTGAACCTAGAACAAGGTCTGACTGATCATCACCCTCTGTGACTACCTCCCTGTTCCTCTTCCCACTGTGAGCTTTACTATTCATCTGCTACCCCATTCCTATCCCTAGGACTTCTCTGCTATTTCTCTTTTTACCCCTCTATTAATCAATCACCTTCCTGGTAGGAGCAAAATATTTCTAATTTCCACCTCCAGTTTTCTCACATACATCCTCTCAATATTGCTTTATACATGGCTCACTCCAACCTCACTCCTCCAGTCCTTCCAATTGTGCTCTCTGGAATTCTTGTTCTATAATGAATAGACTTTTCTTCATCTTGGACTTTTTTCTTTTGTATGCCATCTACTAGTCCTTAATGAAACTTGGTTTTTCCTTGATGATATTATATTCCCAACCATCCTCCCTAGTATTGATTGTACCTTCTCCCATGCCACCTGACGTACTAGTCCTGAAGGGGAAGTTGGAATATTTTTTGCTTCCACAACCACTTCTAAATCCTCCTTTTATCAATACAGTTATTTATCAATTTCTCCTTTGAAATCCACTTAAAAAGACTTTTCCATCCAATACAAATGCTGAATAAATATAAATATTTAAGTAATGAGATAACATACAAATTAATATTTTTTAAAATTGATTCCCTACCTCATTTCCAAACATTCTCTACTGTCCTTAAAAGTCCCACACAACTATAGAACTTTGTCCCTTAATGATAAAATAGAGAACATTCAATACTGGTTCCTCCTTCTCTCATTCTCTTTATCTTAAAATCCCTTGATGTCATTTCCAGTTTTCTTCTCCCTAGTATCTGATAAAGAGGTGACTCTTCTCTATAACAAGACTAGCCCCAATATATATGTACTTGATCTTCTATCCTTTCTTGAATGTTTAACCTTCAAAAAACCTCTCTCTCCATTCTTCAAAAAATGTTCTCTAGACTTTAACAGCTTTTCTATTGATTAACCTATTTTCTTGGATATTTTTTCATCTCTGGATTTTTGTGACACACACTCTTTTTTGATTTTCTTCCTATCTGCCTGACTATTCCATCTGATGAATTAACTTTCCTATTCCATGCCCTAATCATAGGGGTTCCTCCAGGCTCTGTCCTAAGTAAAGCCTTCTCTCTTCGCTCTCTATGCATTTTTTCAGTGGTCTCATCAATAACCCTGGATTTAATTATCAATTCTCTACATATGGCTCTCAGATCTATTTATCCATTCCCAGTCTTTCCCCTGAACTTCAGTTTCTCATTGATAATAGGCAATTGAACATTTCACTGGATCTAATTGGAGTCATTGGACATTTCAAACTGGATGTTCTGTAGACATCTTAAATTCAACAGGTCTAACATTAAACCTATAATCTTAATTGTCCTCCTCAATCCTTCTTTCTTCCAAATTTCCTGTTGGAATCTTTACAAAGTATTAAGTCATTAGAATTGATAGACAATAATTATCTAATTTAGCATGGTTCAGTATGATTGATCTCATCCTACAAGGAGATGTTATGGGCCAGAATTTGAAACAAGGTACTAAGTGGAATTGAGGAGACAATGTTTAAATCTAGTTTAGAATTGATTTAATCCTACAACAAATAATGGTTTCCCAGTGATATAATGATTGGTGTGTACTCAGTGTACAGCATATAAGCAAGAAGCTCTCAGGGCCAAAGAGCACTCTGGGAGATTGAGAAGCTAATCTGCAGTCGGGCAGAACCAGGATTCAGAGAGAGCTGGAGGCTAAAGCTGGCAGATAAGCTGCAAGAGCTCTTGGAACCAAGGAAGGAGATAGGCCTCCTTCTCGGGCCCAAGGAAAGAGAAAAGACTTGGAAGGAGAAAATAAACATTTGAATTTTATCAGTTGACTGTATTTGAGGTGATTATTACTCGGAACCTAAACTAAGGCTGCCTCCAGAAAACCTCCCCAAAAAACCAGCTCCCAGAGAGAGCCATTATATATTATACAAAAGAAGAGAACAGCACAATTTCCCTATTTCTGTCAGTCACCACCAAAATTCTTTCATTCTCCCAGTTTCATAATATTAGTATTATCTTCACTTTTCACTCTTCTTCACCTTATATATCCAATCATTTGTCAAATCTTTCTTTTTTTGCTTCTATAACATCTCTTATAACTTACTCCTTTTCTGTACTCACATGGTACTTCAGTTCAGCACTGCATTGTCTGGCACCTGGATTATTACGACAGCCTCTGACTCACATTCCCATTCATCTTTCACATTGTTACCAGAGTAATTTTCCTTAAATGCAGATCTCTTGCAAGGTGGTTGCTATTTAATCAGCTCTAATAACTTCTTATTACTTCTCGGATAACAAAAAGTTAAATTGTCTTCAAACTTATCATTCTAGCTCTATAAGACATCCCCATCCTTTTCTAATCCAGCCATACTGGCTTTCTTTCTGTTGTTCATTCATCTTCTGTCTCTAAGCATTTACATTGAGTATCTCCCATTCTTGGAATGCATTTTCTCTTTACTTGTATTTCTTGTATTCAACTATTTTGCTTTCATTCACTTTACATTTATTCTATATGCATACATAAATTATATGTTTAAATGTATATGTATATATACACATAAATATTGCATGCACACACTGGATGAACTCCCTCATATCCTATTTTCACTTGTAGATCAGGTAACTACAGTAAAATCATTCCTCTCAGAGGAGTGCTTGTAGAGACACTGGTGTGCTTTCTACTATGATTATATGCTGATTTTTCAATTAGACATAGAGAGAGCTTTTAGAAAAGGGAATTTATTAAGATGAGAACACTTGATATAAAACAGACGATCTCTAAAAGTCTAGAAAACACTCTCTTACCAACATGTTCAGAATCAAAGAGAAAGGAAATTCAAGCTTAGAGTACATAAAAGGAAGCTGAAAAAGTGAGGGTGGAGAGGAGAAGGGTACCAGGTACAGGATCAATATGGAAGAATCTGGATTGAAATTTATTGTGAAATAAAGAGCTGGCTGGCTGGATATCCTTCTTAAATGGGGGCTTTGGGAAGAGCCAGCCAATCAAAGGGAGGAGATGAAGCAACTAAAGATACTTAAAAGTGTGAATTTCAGGACTGAAGCATCTTCTAGGATGAGGCGTCCAGATTGCAGCCTGGTTCTATTTGACTGCTCCTTCTTTTTCTCTTTTGCCAGAGTTTTAAGCAAGTCATGATAATTCCATAGGACTTTCTCTTGGGCCTTATTCTCCCCTCCCTCTATATTATTTCATTTGATGGTCTAATCAGTTCCCATGGATTCAAATATCGTTATGCTGATGATTCTCAAGTCAAGTTATCTGACTCAGACCTTTCTTGCTGACCTTCACATTTCTAACTCCCTATTGGGCATCTTGAACTGAATATACCAGACATGTAAAACTTAACATGTCCCAAGTCAAATTCCTTCAAATTCTTTCCCCCAAAACCCTCCTCTCTCCTAACTTTTCTATGTTGAGGTTATTCTCCTCCTCATAGTTACCCAGGTTCACAATCCACACATCACAATCTCACAATCTGTCTTTGACTCCTTATTCTCATTCCTCACCTTCATAGTTAAAGACAATTTTATTCAATGACTGATTCACTCTTCTCTGAAGCTCTCATCTGCCAAAGATAGAGTGAGTTTAGGGAAAGGTGATTTATTAAAGAATGCACTTATATTCATGAAACAAAATCAGTGTTGGCATATGACTTACACTAAAAGCTTCTTAAATTCGTATGATGTTGCATACCTGAATGTTGGAGTTGAATAAAAATTTGATAATAGTAAAAAGTTTCTGACTGCAAAACCAAAATTTAATTCAAAATCAGGTAAAAAGGGATGATGAGTGGAAAATGTTTAAGAAGCCCTGTCTTAGATCCCAGAGTCTAAGGATTTAGACAATCTCTTTCCTTTTTTAAATTTTTCCTCTTCTTAGTGGAAAGCTGAGCAAGAAATGGGATATCCAGCCCCAGTTATGTAGCAAATTATTCAGTTTCATTTGCAAACTGACATTGTGCTCTGATTGAATAGATCTAGACTCAGCTCTGCTCTCTCTAATATGACTTCGGCCCCATGAACCCAAAATAAACATCATTAACATTAGTTTTCTAAGGTTGTCATATAGTATAACTATCAGACCAGATTATTAAGAGACATGAGAACTACAGTCTTGTTACTGAGAAGACACATGTATTCCATATAGATCTGACTTCGTTGTCCATGGGATTTTTTCCCTCTATCTAGTTTCTTTAATTTCCTGGCACATTTATAAGGATAGCATTATGGCTTGGACTCTTACCTTAAGTTTCATTATTGTTATGTAAGGTAATATGGTACAAGTGCTAAACTTAGAACAAAGATCCTGGATTTGAATTCTAGCTCCCATTCTCAATACTTATGTGACTATTTGAGTCTTCAGAGCCCTCAGCTTCCTTGCCTATAAAATGGAGATAATAATAGTTGTATTTTTTACCTTCTGAGAGTGTTGTGAGGATGATGCTAGTAATTAAGATATTATATTAATGTATTTCTTATTATCATCACTGGAGACCATACCTTTCAGGCTCAGACTTGTGATGGGGCATGAAGGATTGTTCTGAACCATGAAGATTTCCATCTCAGTTCTGGTTTTGCCCACTTTTCTTAATGATTTGACTATTTAATGACTTAGTTCTATAGCTTTTACCCCTGCAAACTCATCTGAGGACTTCTATTATGAAGATTGTTGGATAAGAAGGAAAGGGATTGAGTCCTTTTGGGACTAAGCACTTTGACTCTGAGGAAGACAAAGAGTCTTCATTTATTCATTGCCTGGGGCAATATAACTAACATTCTTTTGCTCAGAAATAAAAAGTTATCACTCCCTTGGAATTGGCCAAGCCTGCTAAAAGTCATCCCTTGCCTTTTTACCTCTGCATCCAAAAGCTCACCCATCTCTAGCAGATGTGGTTTTGTTAGCAGTGGGAAGGAGATAACATGAGCCACTAAAATTACCCAACCTAATGTCTCCCATCCCTTCTGTTAAGAATTTTCCACTAGTCTCCCCTTTCCTTTCAGTTTCACCACAGGCTACTAAATAGCCTACTAAATGCAGACCTGGAATCTGTTTCAGGAAAGTGACAGTTTTGGAAGTGGGGAAGGAGAGCTTTTCCCCCCCTACTTATCTATTTCTATTCTTTTGTCTATGTCTCTTTTTTTCTTTCTAAGTCTTTCTATCTTTTTCTCTTAACCAGTTTAGCTCTGATTGTCAGAAATCTCTACTGAAGATCCCATGTTGAGAGGGACATATGGGATTTATAGGATTATAAGATTTAGAACTGGAAGCAGAAGTATGCCAAAGTGAATTTATACCAGCTTGAGAAGGCCAAATTTTAAATTTCTAGTGTGAATATTTTTATCTCAGAAATCATTAAATGCTGTAAATTAAGGTTTGATTTATTGTTTTGTTGATTGTCTAGTCTTAAGAACATAATGGAGAAAATGTTAATGATGCAAATTAAATTTAAAAGTATCATATCTACATTGCCCCCATCCCCACCATTTTTAAGCTTGCTGGAGGGGACTTTAGACATTATCTAATCCAATGATTCCCAGGCTATAAGTCAAAATTCTTGCAAGGGATGTGCATCAAACATTATCTTAAAATATTTAGTTAGTCCTAATGAAATGCAAACAGGTTGTAACATAATCCAAGAAAGATAATCAGAATAATTTTACTGGAGGCATAGTTCTGGTAGAATGTAAATCTCTTCCCTTTTTCCACCTAAGGGGAAAAAATTGTCAGGTGCTAGGAGGAGAAATAGAACTTGAGCAGTTTAATGTAAGTTTCAATTTGGGTTTGGAAAAGCATTAAGGTAGATTTCAGGATAATGACTAAAGAGCTGGAGATGCTCCAGAAAGTACTTTGAATGGAAACCAGAACTGGAAGTGTTGGTGTAACTAGAGTTCTCCCCATTGTGAGAGGAACAATATTCTAATCCCTCTCTCAGTTCAGGTTAAGTATTAAGAAATTTCTTGAGACTTGGTTGACTCAGAGAAACTAAAGTCTCAGACTTACAATATCACTTCCTCATTGTTTGAGTACAAATCAGTCATGAGGAGCTAGAGGAGTTTTGTTTTGTTTTGTTTTTAATTAAAGTTTTTTATTTTTCAAAACATATGCAAGGACAGTTCTTCAACATTAGCTCTTGCAAAACTCTATGTTCCAATAACCACCCCCTTTCTCCATGCCCTCCCCCAGATGGCAAGTAGTCCAATATATGTTAAACATGGTAAAAATATGTTAAATCCAATATATGTATACATATTTATACAATTATTGTGCCACACAAGAAAAAAAAAGAGAAGCAAAATAAAATGCAAGAAAAAAAAAAAAAAGAATGAAAATGCTATGTTGTGAACCACACTCGGTTCCCACAGGCCTCTTTCTCGGTGTATATGGCTCTCTTCATCATTGAACAATTGGAACTGGTTTGAATCATCTCATTGTTTTTTTTTTTTTTTTTTTTAAATTTTTTAATAACTTTTTATTGATAGAACGCATGCCAGGATAATTTTTTACAGCATTATCCCTTGCATTCACTTCTGTTCTGATTTTTCCCCTCCCTCCCTCCACCCCTTCCCCCAGATGGCAAGCAGTCCTTTACATGTTGAATGGGTTGCAGAATATCCTAGATACAATATATATGCGCAGAACCGAACAGTTTTCTTGTTGCACAGGGAGAATTGAATTCAGAAGGTATAAATAACCCGGGAAGAAAAACAAAAATGCAAGCAGTTTATATTCATCTCCCAGTGTTCTTTCTCTGGGTGTAGCTGCTTCTGTCCATCTTTGATCAATTAAGGCTCTCTTTATCGAAGAGATCCACTTCCATCAGAATACATCCTCAAACAGTATCGTTGTTGAGGTATATAATGATCTCCTGGTTCTGCTCATTTCACTCAGCATCAGTTCATGTAAGTCTCGCCAGTCCTCTCTGTATTCATCCTGCTGGTCATTCCTTACAGAACAATAATATTCCATAACATTCATATACCACAATTTACTCAACCATTACAATTGATGGACATCCTTTCATTTTCCAGCTTCTAGCCACTACAAACAGGGCTGCCACAAACATTTTGGCACATACAGGTCCCTTTCCTTTCTTTAGTATCTCTTTGGGGTATAAGCCCAGTAGAAACACTGCTGGATCAAAGGGTATGCACAGTTTGATAACTTTTTGAGCATAGTTCCAAATTGCTCTCCAGAATGGCTGGATGTGTTCACAATTCCACCAACAATGTATCAGTGTCCCTGTTTTCCCACATCCCCTCCTACATTCCCCATTATCTTTCCCTGTCATTCTAGCCAATCTGACAGGTGTGTAGTGGTATCTCAGGGTTGTCTTAATTTGCATTTCTCTGATTAATAATGATTTGGAGCATATTTTCATATGTCTATAAATAGTTTCAATTTCTTCGTCTGAGAATTGTCTGTTCATATCCTTTGACCATTTATCAATTGGAGAATGGTTTGATTTCTTATAGATTAGAGTCAATTCTCTATATATTTTGGAAATGAGGCCTTTATCAGAACCTTTGATTGTAAAAATGTTTTCCCAGTTTATTGTTTCCCTTCTAATCTTGTTTGCATTTGTTTTGTTTGTACAGAAACTTTTGAATTTGATATAATCAAAATTTTCTATGTTGTGGTCAATAGTGATCTCTAGTTCTTCTTTGGTCATAAATTCCTCCCTCTTCCACAAGTCTGCGAGGTAAACTATCCTATGCTCTTCCAATTTATTTATCATCTCATTCTTTATGCCTAGGTCATGAACCCATTTTGACCTTATCTTGGTGTACGGTGTTAAGTGTGGGTCAATGCCTAGTTTCTGCCATACTGATTTCCAATTTTCCCAGCAATTTTTGTCAAATAATTCATTCTTATCCCAGAAACTGGTGTCTTTGGGTTTGTCAAACACTATATTATTAAAGTTATTGGCTGTTTTGTCCTTTGAACCTAACCTATTCCATTGATCAACTAGTCTATTTCTTAGCCAATACCAGATGGTTTTAGTAACTGCTGCTTTATAATATAATTTTAGAT
This sequence comes from Antechinus flavipes, assembly GCF_016432865.1. Taxonomy (NCBI): domain Eukaryota; kingdom Metazoa; phylum Chordata; class Mammalia; order Dasyuromorphia; family Dasyuridae; genus Antechinus; species Antechinus flavipes. The sequence goes on from NC_067402.1 coordinate 231,026,825, forward strand.
CTGGTACAGCTAGGCCACCTTCATTTGATTTTTTTTTCATTAATTCCCTTGAAATTCTTGACCTTTTGTTTTTCCATATGAACTTTGTTGATATTTTTTCTAATTCATCAAAGTAGTTTTTTGGGAGTCTGATTGGTATAGCGCTAAATAAGTAGATTAATTTAGGTAGTATTGTCATCTTTATTATATTTGCTCGCCCAATCCAAGAGCATTTAATATTTTTCCAGTTGGTTAGATCAGACTTAATTTGTGTGGAAAGTGTTTTGTAGTTTTGCTCATAAAGTTAATGATTTTCCCTTGGCAGATAGATTCCTAAATATTTTATACAATCAGTAGTTACTTTAAATGGAATTTCTTTTTGTAACTCTAACTGTTGGGTTTTGTTAGTGATATATAAGAATGCTGATGGCTTATGTGGGTTTATTTTATATCCTGCAACTTTGCTGAAGGTGTAGATTGTTTCTAATAACTTTTTGGTAGAATCTCTGGGGTTCTCTAAGTATACCATCATATCATCAGCAAAGAGTGATAATTTGGTTTCCTCATTGCCTATTCTTATTCCTTTAATCTCTTTCTCAACTCTTATTGCCAAAGCTAGCATTTCTAATGCAATATTAAATAGTAACGGTGATAGTGGGCAACCTTGTTTTACTCCTGATCTTATTGGGAATGGTTGCAGTTTGTCCCCGTTACATATGATGCTTACTGCTGGTTTTAAATAGATGCTACTGATTATTTTAAGGAAAAGTCCATTTTTTTCCTATACTCTCAAGAGTTTTTAATAGGAATGGATGTTGGATTTTATCAAATGCTTTTTCTGCATCTATTGAGATGATCATATGGTTTTTGTTAATTTGGTTATTAATATGGCCAATTATATTGATAGTTTTCCTAATATTGAACCAGCCCTGCATTTTCTGGTATAAATCCTACTTGATCATGATGTATTATCCTGGGGATGATTTTCTGTAGTCTTTTTGCTAATATCTTATTTAAGATTTTAGCATCAATATTCATTAGGGAGATTGGTCTATAATTTTCTTTCTCTGTTTTCAACCTACCTGGTTTAGGTATCAGTACCATGTCTGTGTCATAAAAGGAGTTTGGTAGGACTCCTTCATTCCCTATTTTTTCAAATAGTTTATAAAGCATTGGGGCTAATTGTTCTTTGAAAGTTTGGTAGAATTCACATGTAAATCCATCTGGTCCCGGGAATTTTTTTTTAGGGAGTTGATTAATAGCTTGTTCTATTTCTTTTTCTGAAATGGGACTATTTAAGCAATTTACTTCCTCCTCTGATAATCTGGGAAGCCTATATTTTTGGAGGTAGTCATCCATTTCGCTTAGGTTATCAAATTTATTGGCATAAAGTTGGGCAAAGTAACCCCTTATTATTTCTTTAATTTCCTCTTCATTGGTGGTAAGTTCTTCTTTTTCATTTTTAAGACTGCCGATTTGATTTCCCTCTCTCCTTTTTCTAATCAGATTTACCAAAGGTTTATCAATTTTATTGTTTTTTTCATAAAACCAACTCTTAGTTTTATTTATTAGTTCAATAGTTTTTTTACTTTCTATATTATTAATTTCTCCTTTTAATTTTAGAATTTCAAGTTTAGTAATTGATTGGGGGTTTTTAATTTGGTCTTTTTCTAACTTTTTAAGTTCCAGGCCCAATTCATTGATCTTCTCTTTTTCTATTTTATTCAAGTAAGCCTCTAAGGATATAAAATTTCCCCTTATTACTGCTTTGGCCGCATCCCATAAATTTTGATATGATGTCTCATTGTTGTCATTATCTTGAGTGAAATTATTAATTGTGTCTATAATTTGCTGTTTCACCCAATCATTCTTTAAGATGAGATTATTTAGTTTCCAATTACTTTTTGGTCTATTTACACCTAACTTTTTGTTGAATGTAGTTTTTATTGCATTGTGGTCTGAAAAGAAAGCATTTATTATTTCTGCCTTCCTGCATTTAATTTTGAGGTCTTTATGTCCTAATATATGGTCAATTTTTGTGTAGGTTCCATGAACTGCTGAGAAGAAAGTATACTCCTTTCTGTCACCATTCAGTTTTCTCCAGAGATCTATCATAGCTAATTTTTCTAATATTTCTTTCTTATTTGTTTTGTGATTTGATTTATCTAAATCTGAGAATGCAAGATTGAGATCTCCCACTATTATAGTTTTGCTGTCTATTTCTTCTCGCAACTCTCTTAGCTTCTCTTTAAGGAAGTTAGATGCTGTACCACTTGGTGCATATATATTTAATACTGATATTGCTTCATTGTCTATAGTACCCTTAAGCAAGATATAGTTTCCTTCCTTATCTCTTTTAATTAGATCAATTTTTGCTTTTGCTTGATCTGAGATAAGGATGGCTACCCCTGCTTTTTTGACTTCACCTGAAGCATAATAGATTCTGCTCCAGCCTTTCACCTTTAGTCTTTATGTATCTCCCTGTTTTAAATGTGTTTCCTGTAAACAATAGATTGTAGGGTTCTGACTTTTGATCCAATTCAGGAGGCTATCCGCCTCCTCTTTATGGGAGAGTTCATCCCATTTACATTTGCAGTTAAAATAATCAATTCTGCATTTTCTGCCATCCTAATATCCCCAGATTATACTTTTCTTTTTCTTGCCCTCCTTCCCTTCTTCCCTATTGGTCCCACTAACATCGCGCAGCTCTCCCTTTTTAGTATCCCTCCCCCCTCCCTTTGAATCCCTTCCCCTTTCTTGTACCCTTCCCTTATTACTCTTTTTCCTTCTCCCTTTCCTCTCCCACTTTTTAATGAAGTGAGAGAAGAATCTGTGTAAAACAAATATATCAATTGTTTCCTCTTTGAGCCAACTCTGATGAGAGTAGGATTCACACAATGTTCCTCCCCCTCTCAAAGTTCCCTCAGATATGATAGGTTTCCTTTGCCTCATTGTCGCATGTAGTTTCCCTCTTTTTATCTCCCTTCTTCCCTTTTTCTGACGTTATCCCCTTTCCATTTCTACTTCCCTTTTTTATGTTATATCAGTAAAATCAAATTATACATATAGTTTTTATGTATATTCACAACAGAAATACAGTTCTCAAGAGTTCCTTTTACCTTTTTCTACTTCTCTTGATTCCTGTTGTTGAAGATCAAATTTTTTGTTTAAGTCTGGTTTTTTCCTTAGAAACAGATGGAATTCCTCTATTTCATTAAATGTCCATCTTCTTCCGTAGAAAAAAATACTCAGCTTAGCTGGATAGTTTATTCTTGGCTGCATTCCAAGTTCTTTTGCCTTCAGAATATCTGATTCCAGGCCCTTTGATCCTTTAATGTTGAGGCAGCCAGATCTTGCATGACCCTTATTGTTGCATCTCGGTATTTGAACTGTTTTTTCCTGGCTGCTTGTAAAATTTTTTCTTTAGTTTGGAAATTCTGAAGTTTGGCCGCAATATTCTTTGGAGTCTTTATTTTAGGGTCTTTTTCAGAAGGTGTTCGATGAATTCTTTCAACGCCTATTTTACCTTCCGGTTCTATTACTTCTGGGTAGTTCTCTTTGATGATTTCCTGTAAAATAGTATCTAGGCTCTTTTTTTCATCATAATTTTCTGGTAGTCCGATGATCCTCAGGTTATCTCTCCTAGATCTATTTTCCAGGTCTGTTGTTTTTCCAAGTACATATTTGACATTTTTTTCCAATCTTTCATTTTTTTGGTTTTGCTTGACTGATTCTTAATGTCTCAATGAATCAGTCATTTCTATTTGTTCAGTTCTAATTTTTAGTGAGTTATTTTCTTCATTAGCTTTTTTTTTGCTTCTTTTTGTATATGTCCAATTGAGTTGTTTTGCTCTATGGAATTTTTTTCCATTTCACTAATTTTTTTTTTTTAGTGAGTTGTTTTCTTTTTCCAATTCGCAAACTGCTTTTTACCTTTTCCAATTCACATTTCAGGAAGTTGTTTTCTTTTTCCACTTTATCAAATTTTTCTTTTAGTGAGTTCTGTGTCTTTCCCCATTTCTCTTCTAGTTCTCTTTTAAGGTTTTTAATAGTCTCTTCTAGGAGAGCCTTTTGTATTGGAGACCAACAATCGTCTGGAGACTGTCTGCTATTAGTCTCTTCAGGGTTGAAAAGCTGTTCTCTTTCTTTTGATTTTTTTACTCATTTTGTTAAAGCCTGTAAGGTCTGCCTTTAGAGCCAGGAGGTTACTAGCTTCCTTTGCAGAGCAGTGAAAGGTATATGGACGGGTAGCTGTCCTGTCCACCGGCTACAAAAAGCAGCGAGGTACTGGAGTGCTCTGGGAAAGAGTTCCCCACCCGAAAGTAACTCAGGCCTGCAGGGCTGGCCTGGGAAAGTGCCTTTCAAAGAGCCTCAGCTGTGTGAGATAATGACTGCCCTGGGGCTAGACACTTAGCAGTGAGAGTTTCACTGCCCCAAGCCAAACCCTGCCCTGGGGCTGTGGGCATTAGCAGCTGAGCAGTGAATGGATTTGCAGGGACCGGAAGTGTCTGCCCCGGAAGTGCAGTCAGCTGGGGAGGTTCTATTGCCTTAGGCTGAGCCCCCCACACTGCCCATTAGAGGCTGCCCAGGCTGTGTCCCACTGTCGTGCAGATTAGTAACTGCCCCAGCAAAAACACCGAACTGCCGGATGTGGCCACAGGGCTGCAGTAAAGTCTGCCTGAGTCACTTCCGGGTTTGAGGGTTTACAGCCAGATCTCGTTAGGTTCTGGCGTTTTTTAGAGGACCCTCTGTTTTAGGCTTTAATTTCTCTGCCAGTTTATTGCTTTGTAATCAAGGCAGAGCAGTTAGCTTATAGCAGAGTGGTCCCTATAACTTCTCTAGCCACAGAGATCCCTCCCGCCCCTGGTCTGCTCAGGGCGCTAGCCTCTCGCTGCCTGTGCTAGTCTGTTCCTGGCCCCTCAGGACAAACCTTTCCTGGCGAGCTTCCGGATCGGCTGGTAAGTTGTAGTGCTTCTTATCTTCATGAATTTAAGCAGTGAAGAGTTATTTTTGAGGCTGGATTAAATAGTTGGTTATGAGGGTAATGAGAGGAGCTTAGAGAGTCGTGTGTGCCTGCTCCGCCATCTTGGCTCCGCCCGAATCATCTCATTGTTGAAGAGAGCCATGTCCATCAGAATTGATCATTGTATAGTCTTGTTGTTGCCATGTATAATGATCTCCTGGTTCTGCTCATTTCACTTAGCATCAATTCATGTAAGTCTCTGTAGGACTCTCTGAAATCATCCTATTGATTGTTTCTTACAGAACAATATTCCATAACATTCATTAAACAATAATGTATACAGCCATTCTCCACTTGATGGAGATCCAGTCAGTTTCCAGTTTTTTGCCACTACAAAAAAGGGCTGCCACAAACATTTTTTACATATGTGGGTTCCTTCCCCCCCCCCCCCCATTAAGATCTGCTGGGTCAAAGAGTATGCACAGTTTAGTTAACTTTTTGAGCATAGTTATAAATTGCTTTCCAGAATGGTTGGGATCCTTTCACAGTTCCACCAACAATGTTTTCCCACATCCCCTCCAACATTCATCATTATCTTTTCCTGTCATTTTAGCCAATCTGAGAAATGTGTAGTGGTATCTCAGAGTTGTCTTAATTTGCATTTATCTGATCAATAGTGATTTGGAGCACCTTTTCATATGACGACAAATAGTTTCAATTTCTTCATCTGAAAATTGTCTGTTCATATCCTTTGACCATTTATCAATTGGAGAATGGATTGAATTCTTATAAATTTGAGTCAGGTCTCCATATATTTTAGAAATGAAGCCTTTATCAGAACCTTTGAATGTAAAAGTTTTCCCAATTTATTATTTTCCTTTTAATCTTGTCTGCATTAGTTTTATTTGTACAAAACCTTTTTAACTTAATATAATCAAAATTATCTATTTTGTGATTAATAATGAATGATCTCTAGTTCTTCTTTGGTCACAAATTCCTTTCTTCTCCACAGATCTGAGAGGTAAGCTATCTTATGTTCTTCTAATTTGTTTATAATATCATTCTTTATGTCTAGATCATGAACCCATTTCAACCTTATCTTGGTATGTAGTGTTAGATGGGGGTCAGTGCCTAGTTTCCAATTTTCCCAGCAGTTTTTGTCAAATAGTGAGTTCTTATCCCAAAAGCTGGGGTCTTTGGTTTTCTCAAACACTAGATTGCTATAGTTATTGATCATTTTGTCCTTTGAATCTAATCTATTTCACTGATTCTACTTCTTAGCTAGTACCAAATGGTTTTGATGACCACTGCTTTATAATATAATTTTAGATCTGGTACAGCCAGGCCATCTTCATTTGCATTTTTTTCCCATTAATTCCCTTGAAATTCTTGACTTTTTGTTCTTCCAGATGAATTTTGTTGTTATATTTTCTAGGTCAGTAAAATAGTTTTTTGGGAGTTTGATAGGTATAGCACTAAATAAATAGATTAGTTAGGTAGTATTGTCATCTTTATTATATTTGCTTGACCTATCCAAGACCTATCCAAATGATATTTTTCCAATTGTTTAGATCTGACTTTATTTGTGTGGAAACTGTTTTGTAGTTTTGCTCATATAGTTCTTGACTTTACCTTGCATAGATTCCCAAATATTTTACTCTTGAAACTTATTTTAAATGGAATCTCTCTCTCTCTCTCTCTCTTTCTTTCTCTCTCTCTCTCTCTCTCTCTCTCTCTCTCTCTCTCTCTCTCTCTCTTTTATTAAAGCTTTTTATTTACAAAACATATGCATGGGTAATTTTTCAACATAGACCCTTGTAAAACTTTCTGTTCCAAATTTTTCCTTCCTTCCCCCACCTCTTCCCCTAGATGGCAGATAGTCCGATACATGTTAAATATGTTGAAATATATGTTATATCCAATATATGTATACATATTTGTACAGTTATCTTATTGCACAAGAAAAATTGGATCTAGAAAGAAAAAAAAATCCCAAGAAGGAAAACAAAATGCAAGCAAACATCGACAGAAAGTGTGAAAATGCTTATTGTGGTCCACATTCAGTTCCCAACAGGCCTCTTTCTGGGTGTAGATGGCTTTCTTCATCAATGAACAATAGGAACTGGTTTGAATCATCTCTTTGTTTGAAGTGAGCCATGTCCATCAGAATTGATCATCATTATAGTCTTGTTGTTGCCATGTATAATGATCTCCTGATTCTGCTCCTTTCACTTAGCATCAGTTCATGTAAGTCTCTCCAGGCCTTTCTGAAATCATCCTGTTGGTTGTTTCTTACAGAACAATAATAGTCCGTAACATTCATATACCATAATTGATTCATCCATTCTCCAACTGATGGGCATTCATTCAGTTTCCAGTTTCAAGCTACTACAAAAAGGATTGCCACAAATATTTTTGTACATGTGGGTCCCTTTCCCTCCTTTAAGATCTCTTTGGGATATAAGACCAGTAGAAACTCTCCTGGATTAAAGGGTATTAAGTGGAATTTCTCTTTTTATCTCTTGCTGTTGGATTTTGTTAGTGATGTATAAAAATGCTAAGGATTTATGTGCATTTATTTTGCATCCTGCAACTTTGCTAAAGTTGTGGATTATTTCTAATAGTTTTTTAAGTCAATTCTCTAGTTTTCTCTAGATATGTCATCATATCATCTGCAAAGAGTGATAATTTGTTTCTCATTACCTATTCTAATTCTTTTAATCTCTTTTTCTTCTCTTTTTGCTGAAGCTAGCATTTCTAATACAATATTGAATAGTAATGGTGAAAGCTTGTTTCACCCCTGATCTTATTGGGAATGGTTCCAGTTTATCCCCATTACACCTGATGCTTGCTTATGGTTTTAAATAGATGCTACTTACTATTTTAAGTAAAAGTCCATTTATTCTTATACTCTAGTGTTTTTAGTAGGAATAGATATTGAATTTTATCAAATGATTTTTCTGCATCTGTTGAGATGGTTTTTATTAAGTTTTTATTAGTTTGGTCATTGATAAACCCTTCTAAAAGGGTTTCAGAGATCCCCAGGATTCTCTAGACCATACTTTGAGAACCACTATAGTAAATTATGCTAATAGTTTTCCTAATATTGAACCAGTCCTGCATTCCTGATATAAATCCTACTTGGTCATGGTGTATTATTCTGGAGATGACTTTCTATAATATCTTTGCTAATATTTTATTTAAGATTTTTGAATCAATGTTCATTAGGGAGATTGGTGTATAATTTTCTTTCTCTGTTTTCATTCTACCTGCTTTAAGTATCAGTACCATGTCTGTGTCATAAAAGAAATTTCCCTATTTTTTCAAATAGTTTATACAGTATTGGAGTTAATTGTTCTTTTCATGTTTTATAGGATTCACGTGTAAATCCATCTAATCCTGGAGATTTTTTTTTTTTAGGTAGTTGATTAATAACTTGTTCTATTTCTCTTTCTAAAATGAACTATTTAAGTAATTTATTTCCTCTTCTGGTAATCTGGGCAATCTGTATTTTTATAGGTATTCCTCCATTTTCAAATTTATTGGCATAAAGTTGGGAAAATAACTCCTTATTATTGCTATAATTTCCTCTTCATTGATGGAAAGTATCTAGAGGAGTTCTTAACCTTACCAGTATTGAACATTTTTTTTTTTGCTAAGGTTAAGTAAATCTCATTTAGTTAACTGTTAATGACCTACATTTATCTCATTTTTTCCTCCAACATTGAATCATCAGGGGATGGCCATCCTTTGCTAATCTGCTTGCTGATTATCTATTCAACTCCTAAGAGGGAACTCTGAGTGGGAGAGTAGAAAGAACTGAAGCTGCTTCTTGAGATCATCAAAAAGCTAATGAAGTTATTAACTCTCCTCCAACTTCCTTATGTCACAGTTAACAGGCAATTCCTACACAATAGTTCTATTTCCTTAAACTATTTTTAATTCCTGTTTTTGTTTCATATAAAACGATAATAATCACATTTCTGTTAATGTCTGCATGTTAATTAAATGTGGAGGAAGTACAATGGAGAAAGCCAGAAAATACCTAGGAATTCACAGAATTAAACAGGTAGAGATTTGAACCTCAGTGTAAAATAGGTAGTTCCATCGTGGTTTTGAAGACTGTAATTGCTATAATTTTTGTTAGTATAAATAGGGACTGGCATATATGCAAAGTGCCTCTGATAGGTGTCAACACATAGATGATCTTATTTCTAGGAGAGCTGTGATGATATGTAACTCTTATAAAACTCCTAAATTGCACAGATAGTGCAATTAAATTTGAGAGCTCAATGTAGAAATGGAGATAGAGTGAGAAGACAGGGTGAGAGAAAACCCAAAACCCCATGTCCAAAATGTAACCGAGGCTTTCATTGGGCCTCTAAATGTATATTGACCCAGAGGAAGGAGAGACAAGGCCCAGCTCCAAAGTATCAATCAAAGGACAGGTGGGGCATGATAGCAGCTGAGGTTACACCCAGAGAGACTTTAGAAATTCAGGACTCTGATGTCATCAACCAACAGAAAAGCAATCAGGATTACAGTTGGGAAGAATACAGGCCTTTTAAGACAACAAGGCAATATCCAGTGCAAACAGCTCCAATGTAATTATCAGATGATGAGGAGAAATCACAAATTTGGTAAATAGAAGGGAATTAGGTTAACTGCTTGGGGAAGAGGATCTGCTTATATTTCCACAGATGGAGAAAGAATCAGATAGCTGACAATGAGACTGTTAAAAGAACTTTTTAAAATCCCAGGAATCATTGGATTTCCTAAGACAAGATGAGACTGTTTCAGTTCTTGAAAAACTAGCAAGAATCATTGGATTGAAAAATTGTTGATGAGACTTTTTGCAGTACTTCAGAGCTTACAGGAACTATTGGATTCCTGGCACATGAACTAATGGACAATGGAATCCTATTGGACTGTTTCTAGGACTTATGGACATGTGTAAATTTTCAGGATGATTCATGTTATTTATTACATTACTACTTTAATTAAATTTACTTTGGATTTACTTTACTTAATTTAATTGGATTTAATTTACTTTACTTAGAGTAAAGTGAACAGAGAAATAATATTAAATATTTCTAACTCATGATGATAGTAAAAAATTCAAATTCAGCTCTTCTGACTTCAAATCTGATTGGAGGCACAGACAGACAATATTAGGCTTCATATAATTCCATCTATTCCTACACAATCACACTAACAGTCACTCATTTGTAAAATGGGAATAATAATGGATTAAATTTGTCATGTTGTTAAAAGGAAATCATATATAACATTGTAAAAATTAATAGTAGATATGATAGAAAATGAATATGACAAATACTGGAGAAGATATGGGAAAATTGAAACACTAATGTGCTGTTAGGGGAGTTCTGAGCTGATCTAATCATTCTGGAGAGTAATTTGAAACTATGTACAAATGGTTATAAAACTGTGTATTCCCTATGATCCAGCAATAGTTTGCATCCCAAAGAGATCATTAAAAAGAAAAGGGCACAGAAATATTTGTAGCAACTCTTTTTTTATGATAGCAAAAGAATTGAAAATTGAGGGAATGGCCATCAATTGGGGAATGGCTGATCAAGTTGTGATATATGAATGTAAGGAATACTATTGTGCTGTAAGAAATGGTAAAAAACGTGGATTTCAGAAAAACCTGAAAAGACTTATATGAACTTATGCTGAATGAAGTAAGCAGAACCAGGAGAACAATGTACACAATAACAGCAACATTGTAGAATGATTAACTATCCTATGCAATTTACCTCTTCTCAGAAATGCAATGATCCAAGACAATTCCAAAAGACTCATGATGGAAAAAAATATCCACATCCAGAGGAAGAACCATGGGATCTGAATGCAAATTGAAGCATATTATTTCCACTTTTTTTTTCTTTCATGTGGTTTTCCCCTTTTGTTCTAATTCTCATTTTACAACATGACTAATGTGGAAATATATTTAATATGATTATATACAAATAATATATATATTGGATTGTTTGCTGTCTTGGAGATGGAGAGAAGAGGAAAGAAAGAAGTAAAATTTTGAACTCAAAATCTTATAAAAATGAATATTGAAAACTATTTTTACATGTAATTGAAAAAAATAAAAACTATTAAGTGTGTGGTAGGAATATAAAAAGAGTTAATATTAGAAAAAAGGTAGTATAATACAAAGAAAGGAGCAATAAACTTGGAGTTAGAAGAACTGAGTTCAGATTTGCTTCTGCCACCATGAGAACCCTTTCACTTCTCTGGAGATCAGTTTTCTGATCTATAAAATGAGACAACATAATATAGTGAATAGAGTGCTTTACTTAAAGAGTTAGGTTGACTTGGTTTAAATCGTGCTTCAGACTCTTAACCCCTCAATTTCCTCATGGAAAATGAAAAGATTTGGGCTTAATGGCCTCTAAGATCCTTTTGAGCTCTAAATCTCTAATACTATCAGAAGGATGAATAGATTATTGTTTAGGTTTTTTCAGACTCTGGAAAAGACTTCCATAAAGGTTATCCTTTCTAACCCACGAGATAAAAAACTCTCTTCAAACCTTTCCAAAGAGAAGTCATCTAGCCTCTACCAGAACATATTCAGTACATAAATCTTACTATTTAATTAAGGACTCCACTTTTGGACAAATTGAATTATTAGGAAATTCTTCTCTATATTGAACCAAAAATGTGATTCTTTATGATTTTCTATCCAATAATCTTAATTCTTCACTTTGGAATAATAAATCTAATCTCTTTTGTACATGAGAATCTTTTAAATATTTGAAGACATTCATCATGACCCACCCCTCTTGATAAGGTTTAGATTTAGGGAACCAAAATGAGATCAGGGTTTCTGATGGTCAGGGAGTTAAATGATAAAGTCTAGTGACAGGTTTGGGGTTCAGGGAACCAGATGGAGAATATTCTTTAGAGAGGATGGCACTGGAAAGAATATTCCAGTGGACAGGGACTCCTTGACATAGCATGGCATAGCATAGCTGGCATGTTTGGAATCTCTACAAAGAGAGGGTTTGGCTCTTTTATAATGGGAACTTTAGCGGAAGGGAAGTCGTGGATGGAATTCCAAGTTGGCTCATTGCTGGGTTTCAGCTTGAGCTGGAATTTGAACTGAATTCAATGAGTTTCAGGACTGAGTCGATCTCACCCAGATAACAAAGATGAAACTGTTTGTCCCTTGGGGCGGGGTCCTTCACTGAGGCAGAGTTGAAGGAGATTTTCTCCTTTAAGGATTTTTAGAGTTTCGGGGTCCCTTCTTCACTCTCATCTCCTTCCCTCCAGGTTATAAATTCTGAGCTCATTCAACGTATCCTCCGATGACATGGCTTGGAGTTCCATTGCCATTCCAACTCCATGTCTTTGCATAGATTGTCCCTCATGTCTGGAATGCTCTCACTCTTCTTAGATTCTCCATTTTCCAACAATACTTAACTCAACACTACCTCTTAAATGAGGCTTTTCCTGATTCCCCTCAGCTATTAATGCTTTTTCTCAAATGGCTACCTTGTATTCATTTTTATATACTTGTCTTGTATATGCACATCTCCATCTATAGAATATAAATTTCGTGAGATCAGGAACTATTTTAGTTTTGTCTTCATATTGAAGAAGGGACCCCGAAACACTAAAACTCCTTGAAAGACAAATTCTCCTTGAATCCTGCCACTGTGGGGACTCCACCTGAGGACAAGCAGCTTCATTCTGTTGTCTGGATGGGGCTGGTTGAGTTCAGAGCTGGAGATACCAACCCTATTCAATTGAAGATTTTCTCCACCCACCAGATTCATTGGGAGGAGGAGCAGGCCTTAGAATGTAACCAAAGACTTCCTTACAAAAACAGCAATTAAAAACTCATTTCTTTGCAGAGCCTATGCCATGCTAGACTATATCATGCCATGCCAAGGAAACCTCTGCCCACTGAGATGATATTCTCTTCCAGTGCTACCCTCTCTTTATCCTCACCTATTGCCCTAATGCAACTTTATGCCTCTCTGTCAGGATTTGTCTACTAGAAACTTTACTTCCCAATGCCTATAATAAACCTCTTTTATCAATCTAGGTTTCTGGGTTTGTAACTCTGTGACGCAGAAGGGGGTTCCCCAAAACTCCCTACCCTTGCGCTGACTCCCAAAGGGGTGTAGGGGAGCCAAACCTCTCCATTTGGCTCCCTGAACCCTGAACCTGCCACTAGACCTTATCATTTAACTCCCAGACCACCAGAAACTCTAATCTCATTTTGGTTCCCTAAATCTAGACTTCATCATTTGGTTCTCTGACAAAAGTGAACCCCAAAACCTAAACCTCATCAATATCTCTAGCACCTAGAGCAGTGTCTGGCACAAAACAGGCACTTAATAAATACTTGTTAATTGACTGATTAATTGACTAATTCTATTTTTCTAATCATATTCTAGAAGTGTTGGTATCTCTCCTAAATGAGATACCACAACGAAACAACTTTCTCCAAGTATGGTCTAATAAAGCCAAAGTCCAAAAGAAAGATTTCCAACCCAGAAAAAATTTTCTATTCATACAAGCTAAACTCATCTTAACTTTTTTGATTGCTATATTATATTGTCAATTAAAACTCCAGAGGACTTCTGAATTTTAAATCTGTGCATATCCGTAAAACATTCAAACTGTCTGATGGTTTCACTATAGCCACTAGAGGTGGCTCACCTCTCACACAGCCCTAGTTATTTTAAGATATTATTTATAATAAAGAATTATTCATGGCAAATAGCATAAATAGCATCCTTATCAGAAATAAATTGATGTAGTCCACTCAACTATATATAATAATCTTGAAAGACAATAGACTTAGTTTTCCTATCTGGGTAGGTAGGCTGAACATTTATGAATCATTACAGATATTCTTTAAAAGTTTGCACTATTTCAGGCCTTGATGCAATCAAAACAAAGTTATCTCTTAGGTCCATTAAGAATCTAGTCAAGTATAGGGAATAGTCTCTAATGGTATTGAAGAGGAGACCCCGAAACTCTAAAAATCATTAAAGAAGAAAATTTCCTTCAACTCTACCTCAGTGAGGGACCCCGCCCCAAGGATAAACAATTTACTTGTTATCTGAGTAGGGTTGGCTCAGTCCTGAAACTCATTGATTCAATTCAAATTCCAGCTTGAAGCTGAAACCCAGCTAGGAGCCAACTTGGCCCTCCACCCACGAACCCCCGTCAGCTTGTAGCAAAACCTCCTATTATAAAAGAGCCAAATTAAAACCCTCTCTTTGCAGAGGTTCCAAATATGCTAGCTATACCATGCTTGGCATCCCAAGGAGTCTCTGCCCACTGGAATATTCTTTTCCAGTGCTATCCTCTCTTTATCCTCACTTATTTCCCTAACCAGACTTTATGCTTCCAATCCCCATAATAAACCTCTTTTATCAATCTAGGTTTTTGGGTTTGTAAATTCCTTTACAGAGAGCCTCTGCACCACCAGAGGGGAGTTCCCCAAAACTCCCTACTCTTGCACCAAATCCTGAGGGGTTGCAGGGAATTCAAACCCCTCCATTTGGTTCCCTAAACCCTGAATCAGTCATTAGACCTCATTTAACTCCCTGACCACCAGAAACCCTAATTTCATTTGGGATCCCCAAATCTAAACCTCATCAGTATGAGTATATTCATGGATTTATTGTTTATAATTATAGCCAAGTAAGCTAGTATGGAAAAAATGCCAACTTTTTTTGTTTACCATTGCCATTATTTACTAAGTACAATTTCTGCTTAAGTCTACCTTGGAACTTGATTGGTTTGTCTTATCTGTCTGTATTCATCAAGTTTGGTAGACTATTGTCTTACCCTATCTACCTTCTTGCCAGCTGCCTTGACCAGATACTATGCCCTGGAGGTTTCACTTTTTCATCTCCAGATTTTTCTGGATCTAGTTTGCAAATGTCTCACTTGATACATTATTTTAGGCAGACCCTAACCAGAATTCATTTTACTACTTATTTGCTGACCATCTCACATCATCTTCACTTTGAAGTCACCCATATATCCTCTCCCCCTTTCCCTCCTTCCCAATCTCTTCAATTCTAAAACCAAGAGCAATTGGCTCTACCCTTGCGTCTGGAGAAGATGTATCAATCTATTGTATTTTCATCTGAAATCTCTGACACTTTTCAAACCAAAATCCCACTCCCTGATCACTACTTCCTTTTCTGTGCTAGCTCCCCCATTAGAATGTAATCACTGTCAAGTCACAGACTGTCTTTTCTTTTGTATTTGTAACTTCAATGATTAGCAAAACACTTGGCATATAAAATGTACTTAATGAATGCTTTTTAAAATGCACTTATCTCTTCACTTGTGCTAGAAAAACATACTCTGAAAGATGTATTTTTCTATATGGAGTCTTTTTTATATTATGTATTTATCAATTATTTATGGATCATTTCTTAAAATACATTATATTTTATATAACTATTCAAATTATATAATGTAAATATATATTTATATATTGTTTCATTTATCTTTTGAACTAAGGGGATACAGCAGCAATAGTATTACAGAGAACAATATGACCACAAGGGTTGACAATATGGGAATTTTACCTGCAGTAAAAGGACCTTATAGTAATATAGTAATAAAACCTGGGGGGGAGAGGAGAAGGAGCCCCAGGCTGGTTACATTTTGAAGGAATTTAGAAGAAGCACACATGAATCCTCCTGTAAGGACTAAGTCCTTTTATTCTATGCTAGATATGGCTATATTCAATTATATATGTGCAGATTGTCCATGGTCAGTTATCCCAAACTGTGACTTAACATATCATGATTCTACATATATTTATGCATTTTGGAAAATTATGTAGCAAGTTTGTCTTGGCTTACTGCCCCAGAACTAAGCAGGTTATACCTTCCCCTTGGGGTTTCTCTTAAAGAATTGGGGATATTACTTCTGTAGTACCATAGTTTGAACACCCAGTGTTCAGTAAGCTCAGTAAACAGTAAGAGACACTGTTAGCAACTAATGACTAACTAGCCCTTCAGTTCTAGTTAACCAACTTAATATTAATTAGCTTCTACAAGTGAATATTTACTTTAAAGATAAAGCAATAAAAAAGTGCTAACATTTTCCCCAACACTTCAGGGGCACACTTTCCTTATACTCTGGGAGAATGCTATCAAAATGTAACTCAGTTCTTAGATAGCATTACTTTCATCAAATAATACTTACATAGCATACAAATGTATGTGTAGCATATGTATCATTGCTGCTGTTTGTTGCTAATTATTACTTTGGGCAGTTCTGACTGAATAGCCTAATAATATCTGACCAGTGATTCTTCTCTTTATTCATGGGAATACATGATCATGGGTGGAATAGATGTGCTTTAATTTGTCCTAGAAACTGATAAATCCTTGTTTTCTCAAGAAGTTCACTCCTTGCTCCTCAGAGTATTAATGCTAAATTTTCTTGAAAACATACACATATACATATTTGTGCGCGCCTGCATGCACATACACAAACACACACACACACACACACACACACACACACACACACACACACACACTACTCTCCCTTTTCCTTAAACAAAAGAACAAACACTGGGATGGGCAAAGAATCCACATTTGTATTCTTTTTTCTTGCAATATTGTTTTATCCAACATTTCTGAATACAGGAGTCAAACCAAGAGTAGAATGGCCAAAGAGAAAATGGCTGAAGAGAATGGCCAAGGCAGACTAAGGAACCCTCAGTTCTAACTATGCAGCAAATTGAAAAAAACTTTTCTTAACTGTGGATTTAGCAGAATGAAACAAATTATAGAGTATCTATCTAGCAAGCCTTCAGTCTCCTTAAGGAGACTCACCTCTCTCCAGGAAGGAAAGATGCTCTCTTACATAAGGAAACACAAAGGGAAATGTGGTAGGCATGTGCCAGTATTACAAGTATATACTACCAAACAAAAGCAAGGTATTTTTTGTTGTTATTCTCTTTGTTATCTGCTGGTGTATGCTCAACAAATATATTCTAACCCAAGCTTAATTTGGAAGGCAAACAACCTTAAAACTCAAAATTTACAGTGAATCCCATACTGATTAGTAGTGATTCTTTTATTTTATAATGCTTTGGCTTATCTGTGCATCTGTTTTCCATCATGTTGCATAACAAAGAATCAACTGTAGATCATATTTTATCTTTAAAATATTCTTTATCCTTAATGATGCTACTGTTGTCCACTACCCCTCTGCTTAGCAGTTCAGACTGAATTAGTTGAATCAGTAGTTTTTCCCTTCATTCACAAGATCATAGGATAATGGGTGGAGTAGTTCTTTAATTTGTCCTGGAAGCTGTTATTTACAGAAACAAATGCTAATTTAACTCTAATCTCTGATTGCTGGTCTGCTTTGCTGCTCCTCTTGTCCTGAACTCCAAAAGGAAACCATGTGTTTTACAATTGTGCTTGGGGCATCTTAAAAGAAAATATACTCTGCCCTTCCTGTCAGTGCATTTCATTTCAGCTCATTCAACAACCATGGATAACATTAGGCCAAATAGTAAAGAAGGTAAAGAATATTTTTATTACGCCTTCCCCTTAGGCAGCCAGTATATATATCCTCTTTCCAACTGTCTAAGCTCTTTGTAAAGGATCAGATAAACACAATCATCTGAGGTGTAAGTGGTTGATAAAGATTAATTTATGCCTCCTTCCAAGGATATTTATGTTTTCATAGAGGTGCAAGCCCTAGTTTGGCTTAAAACAAAGGAACAAAGCTCTAATTATGACATTTTTTTATTTTGAGTTGGTGTCAGGAAAAGGACAGGATGAAGATGAACTGAGAACGATGGTAGAAAGAGGGATTTCCTGAAGTTCTTGACATTGAGCATTCTTGTGCTATTGGCCATTATGCCCATGTGTCCTGAGCAGGGAATCTTAGGAGCTAAGAAGCTGGCTGCTGTCCAGTCATAGGTGATTCTGATGAGACCTATTTCTAATCCAAGATGCTGAGTCAATGGCTGATCTGGGTATCTTATTCATGGAAGAGGTTGGAAATACTATCGCTCTGGTGATTGTCTATTAGCTCTGGATCTTAATACAATATTCAATTTTTATTTTTATTTTGATAATTGTTTTTTTATTTTCAAAATACATGTAAAGATAATTTTCTGTAATGTTCTGGTTAGCTTTCTGGAGATCTTGGGACCAGCCTTCATTTCACCATGAGTAATGGTAATCACCATGAAAATAGCCAGGTGATAAAGTACAAATTCTTTAGTATCTCCTTCACAGTCTTCTTGTCTGGGGCATGGCTAGCTTTCAGACCGGCCTTGGTCTCAGTGGAGGAAGCAGGAGGACAGGCCAGCCACCACAACGGTGAGAGTTGGAATGAATGTCTCTCATCTAGTCCTTGTTGGCTCTTTTATACTCTATTATAATTACATCATCGTAGGTGTGAATCTTGTAAAATAGGTGTCAATCTTGTAAAACTATATTAAGTACTAAGTACATGTGCTGAACTAGAGAACTATTAATTACCATAGTAAACTAGATAACTATTGTATTATCAATTCCACTGAGTTAACACCTTGTTTAAATCAATCATCTTGCCCTTTTCAGTTTTCAACATTCACACCTTTTACAATCTTGTGTTCCAAATTTTTTTTCCTACCCCTCTTCCTTTAGAGGGCAATTAATCCAACATAGGTTAAACGTATTTCTTCTAAACATATTTCTACCTTTATCATACCATATTGAATTTAACAAATACTGGGTATTTGCTATGTGTAGGCAGCATGGCATAATGGATAGAGAGCTAGCATCAGAGCCAAGAAAAACTTCAAGTTCTACATGTGTGTCAAGGACAACTCACTTAACCACTCATTTCTCTGGGGAACTTTCTAAGACTTTAAATTGCAGAATAGATTCTGACTGGCATAGGTAGAGGAAGCCTCTTACGAGGAACTTCCTACATCATTGGAATCATGTCTTATTGAGTTTGACCTTAGAATTAAAATTCAAAGCCTTCAGTCTCAATTTTTCATTGCAATACACTGTTTTACACTATCCATATGAAATTTTAATATCAGTGGTGGAAAATTCCATGTTTGATTCTTTTCCCCCCAATGGAGTCTTGTAATTTGATGTCATATATTTAATGAGATATTTTGGAGGTAATTCCTTAAACTTGGGGCCATGATCAATTCTTTTTTAGGAAAGGTGACAGTAGGTTTAAAGTCACATTTTGTTACAATTGTTCTTGACCTTATTGTTTAGTGTAGAATGCTTTTCATAGGAAACAGTTTCCCAGCTATGCAAATATTCTAATCACATTTGATTCTATTTTATATATTTAGAGAATATAAATAAATCATGAGTGAGAGGCTGACTTAAAGGCTTTTGGGGGGAAAGGCCATTAAACATGACAAATATGAGATTCTTTGATATGATAACTTTGAACAGAGCAATTTCAATTGAATGATGGCAGAAGCCAGATTGCAGAGGATTTTGGAAGAGAATGAGAGAAATGATAGTATTGAATGTAGACATTTCTCAAGGAGTTTAGCTATAAGAGCTAGAACAGATATAGGTTGATTTCTAGCAGAGATGGTAGAATCAAGCAAAGATCTTTTTTTTAATGATAAAATGTAGTGTGCTTCTAGAGCCCCATGTTGGGGGGCCAAAATATATGGGACTAGGTCTCTGGAAGATCTCAGGAACAGTCTGAGCCCTTGGTCTTAGAAAAGGAGTGATGAGGCAGGGACCCATGTGGATGGTCAAATATGATGTCCATTTATTTCAAGTTCTCTCAGCCTTAAATACCTTAGTACAATTATATCACCACAGCACACTGAGCATGTGCCAACTCTAGTAGCATTACATCACCACAGCACACTGAGCACATGCTAACTATAAGAACCCTGCTATTATGTAAATGCCTCTTTACTCCAAGTATCTCTGCTTACAGTAGAGTATAGGTTGTCATGCCCCTTGACTTCTCAGGAAGGCTGAGATGTCTCCAAGAGGAGATGAGAGCTGAACCAGACATTGTCAGCTGGGCTGAAGGGTCTTATACCTCACTGAGAGTTCCCCCACTGTCTGTGGCCCTCTACAATGAAGGATCACATGGATATTTGTAGGCAGCAGGGAAGGAACTAGTAGGGATTGAATATTTAAAAGTGAGAATGATAAAAGGATCTTTCTGCTAGAGAAATTAGTGTGATGTGGAATCAAAAGTTTAAAAAGAACAGTGGTTCTCAAACTTTTTAGTTTCAGGAGCGTTTTTTACTCTTAAAAATTACTGAGGCTCCCTCAAAGAGCTTTTGTCCATGTGGATTATATTTATTAATATTTACTATATTAGAAATTAAAACAACTAAATAAATATTATGAAGTTAGTTTAACTTCAAAGGTTCTCTAAAAGGATTTGGGAACAGACCATACTTTGAGAACCACTAACAAAGAAAATCTGATTTTGGCAAGGAAAAAGTCATTCAAGATCAGAATAAAAGAAGAGTTATTGCAGGAGATTCTCAAAAATGAAGGAGAGAAGAAGAAGAAACACTTAGTGAGTGGCACCAAATTTTTACAGTGAAATATAAAATGAGGTACCTGGCCAAAAGTGTCAGGGAAAGATGCCATGGGCCACTTGAATAGAGACAAGATTTGTAAGAGACTTTATAAAGAGCTGGTTATCAAATTGATTATAGAAGAATAGAATGCTTGCCTTGTTGTAGTACTCTCATTTGAGATTAATATATACATTTGTAATGGCCTCAGTTAGTTTAATTTTGTTTTTTCCTCTAGTTCCATTCCAGGATGTGAATTCACATGTGAAAAAAAATGGTGATAGTAATTCAGAGCTGAGGTTTGGTAAAGCATGATAGGCAATAGGACACAGGAACACGTTATTTTGAGAGTAGAAGATAGAGTTGACCTAAGTGTCAAGATAGAGAAAAAAGGTGAATGTAGAGATCATAGTGATTATGAACAATGGGGCTAGTGATCATAATGCATAGGGAAATATGGAAAAATGAAAGAATGTGATTAAGTAAAGGACTTTTGGAGTTTGAAAAAAAAGAGTGGAATAAAATCCAAGATCAAGGATATGATTATTTTTGTGCACACTTGAGGTAGAATAAAGAAAGAAAGTCATGCAAGTTGAATGGATTGAGGAATGGAAAAAAGTTAGGGTATTTAGAAGAGAATCAGTTTTTTATGGTGAAGTTCCTTATGGAGATAGGGATAAAGAAATTCTGTGAAATAAACCATTAATGAAGAATGTAAAAGCCCTGGATGTCAATAGATGTGGGTGATACATTTAGATTCTATGAACCTCAAAGGAACATAAGTTGTTTAGTGAAGGAGGAAGAATCTGGAAATGGCAATGGGGATCAAAGACTATTCCAACTCTCCCATCATGACCTCTTAATGTGTATGTTAGTAGTATGAGTGAAATTGGAGGAAAAAAATGACTAGTACCAGAAAGAATAGCAAAGGAAGCAGTATAATCAGAACAAAGCTAGTTCTTTCTCACTGAGGGTCAGAGAAGGTAATGAATGAGAAAGAAAGAAGTTTAAGATGAAAAGATGTTAGTTTATTATTGAATGGACATTACAGAAAGCATAAAGGAATTGGGGATAATGTAGTTAGAGTAGAGGGAACGTTGAATTGGGAATAGGAAAAGATGTTTGGATATTGGCATTGGAGAGTTCGGGTTCATGAGAATGGGTCAAATATAAGGGGATGGGAGGATGGATTACAATTGAGGAGTGAGGCCAGTAAGAGGAGTAGTAATTACATCAAGATCTGTTGAGGGAAATGTATAATTAGACTGTACCAGGCATGCCCTTGAGATTTAATCCTGTGGCAATTTCTGTCCTAGGAGGTCCCAGAAAGCCTGTTTCACAGCAAGTAGGAAATGGCAGAGGTATGTCTAGTCAGACTACAATTTCTTGCTTGCCTTTCAGAAGGCCCTGGGGTTGCTGTTGTGGGGAGAAAGGAAAGAATATTGTCCCCAGAGATCACCTTGATGTCAGAGATAGTCCTGAGACAGGACTCCACTGAAGCAAGAAATAGGCACTGATCCCAGTTTTCTGTGCTGGAGGTTACCTTGGGAGAGAACCCTTGGCTTGGACACTATAGGCTTCCTTCTGCAGAATAGGACATGGATATGGCCCTGAGGTGTAACCCAACAGGATGTCACCAATAAAAAATTACCCATGATCTCTTAATTGCCAGATATGATGATCTTTTTTTTTTCCAATCATCTTCCTTCTGAATTATCTATTCAATATGAATTGTTAACCTCTCCATCTATATACTCATTGCACTTTGGACATCAAGATCTTATTTTTCTGCCTTCCTGTATAACTACTCCTTGGGTTCCTTTATTGTTTCATCATTAAGATCATATTCCCTGTGGATATTACCAAGGATCTGTCCTAACTCTATATTCTTCTCTATTTTACTCCAGTGTTCTCAATTCGCTTCCATGCCAATGACTTCTAGTTCTGTGTATTCAGCCCCAGCCTCTCCTCTGAACTTCAATTCTATATTATCAATTGATTATTAGACATTTCAGAATAGATGTCCCATAGACATCTCAAACTCAACATGTTCAAAACTAAATTTGTCTTTGTCCTATGTCCCACCCCATTTCCAAACTTCTCTATTTCTATCGAAAGTATCAACAATATTTCATAGTCTTATGTTTGTAACCATAGCAGTATCCTGAACTCTTCACTCTCCATAAGCAAGAGATTTTCAAATCTTGCTATTATATCTGTCTTGTTTAAACTCCTTCTCTCTACTTCTCTCTACCACATAGGTTCAAGCCCTCACCACCTTTCACTTAGATTATTGCAACAGTCTCCATTTCGAGTCTCACTACACTTGAGTCTACCACAGTTGCCAAAGTAATTTTTCCTAAATGGAGAACTAATGTCACTCTTCTGTTTACAACTGATAAATGGTCCAAGGAGATGAACAGTTTTAAGATGAAGAAACCCAAGTTAACAATAGCATATGAAAAAATGTCCTAAACAATTAATAATTAGAGATAAATACAATCTAAATCATCCCTAAAGTTCTATCTCAAGTCAATTATCTCAAAGTTGACAAAGGATAATGACAAATGCTAGAGAGGCTGTGGAAGAACAGGTACATTAACAGACTCTTGGGAAATGATCTAGTCATTCTGGAAAACAATATGGATCTTTATCCAAAAAACTATTTGATTGTGTATATACTTTGACTTAGAAATATTGCTATTGGATCAATTCCCCAAAGAGATCAAAGGAAAAAAAAGGAGTCATATGTATAGCTGCTTCTTTTGTGGAGGTTGTTGTTTTTTCCCTTCATTTTCAAAGATGACCATGATATCAGGAAAGTGATGCCATGACATGCAAGTGAATTGGATTTAAGAAAGGAGGGGTTGTGCAGTCTTACTTTCTCCTCCAGAGTCACTAGAGTCACCTAAGTGACTAGAGGTGGCCCCAGATGCAAGAGAGGAATAAAAAGTTGGAAAGGTACTTATCAACTGGGAATTTCTGAAGAAGTTGCAGTACATGAAATAATGAAGAGGAAGGATTGAGTGAAACTTGGAAAGACTTATATGAACTAATGCAGAATGAAATGATAAGAACTCAGAAGAAAAATTTATAAGATGACCAATGATAATTCCAGGGGACTCAGTGATGAAATATGTTACCCACCTCTTATGGAGAGCTAATGGACTCAGAGTACAGAATGAGTTATTTGTTTTTTGTTTTTGACAGCCAATGAGAGAATTTGTTTTGCTTAATTATCCATGTTTGTAATGAGGATTTTGTTTTTCTTGCTTTCTAAATTGGAAAAGGGTGATGTGAGGAGCTGGAAGAGAAATCAATTTTTGTTTGGAAAAAAAGGCTAATAATAAAAACAAACTTAAATTAGATCTTAAAGCCCTTCACAACTTCTCCTCAACCAATCCTTCTAGTTTTACTGTACATTGGTCCACCTCCTGCACTGGGATTAACCAAACTGATTTTCTCTCTGGTCTTCAGACTCAACACTTCCATTTCCATTTCTGCTTTTGCCCTGATTGGCTGTCCCCTATGCTTGGAGTGTACTCCTTCCTCATCCCTGACTCATAAAACCCCTTTCATCCTTAAAGATGCAGTTCAGGGAGCATCTTTTACATGAAGCCTTTTCTGATTCCTCAGAATGTTAGTACATTCACTGCCAAACTACCTGTTACTAAACTATTTTGTAATAATCTCTATATTTATTCTACATATATGTGTGTTTTACCTTCAAATAAAATATAATGGAGAGATTAAAAGAAGAGGAATTATTTTATTTGTATTTGTATCCTCAGCATCTAAAACAGTGCAGGCATTTAATAAATATTTGTTGATTGATTATTTGATAGTATGGGTACCCAATCTGATCAAATAGAAATTAATACAGAAATAAACACAGAAATATGCTACATACATAGATGATAATAGTATAAAAGTCATAAAGAAGAAGCGCATTGCCCCAGTTCCATGAGACCTTATTTGCTTCCTGCCAGACAATGCTGAGATTTTAAAAATAACTTCTTGGCAAAAAGGACCATGTTCTCTGCACCCTTCAACCTATGGCACCACCTCTTAGGAGAGGGAATGAGAACACAAAGTCCATAGAAAGCACTCAGTTACCCAGTCTATTCAAGCAAGAAAATAAAACCCAGGCATTGACCTGTATGTGGGTGGCTGTCTCCTAGTGCACCACAGTTAGGGTAATTGCCATGATTACCTTGATTCCTTATACAAGGTGCATAACTGCAAAGAGAGAGGAAAGATCTTTCTCTGAACTAAATTAGAATCATAGAGTTTGGGAAACTCAAAACTGAGTTGTTAAGGAGTGAAAAAATGCTTCTCACTAGAGTTTCTGAGGGAAGACCCTGCTTAGAAAGGAGCCAGAGGAGAGTGTTTAATAATGGCTTGAGCGGGGTAGGTTAGATAAATAGGCAGAAAGTATGCGAGGAAGGTAAGATGGTAAAAATTTCAATGGGAGCCTGCACTTAATAGATGCAGAGATATAGCTGAAGGTGAGGTACTTATGGGTTCCCCAGGATAGGGAGGGCTTGAAGGTCAACTGGTCAGAACATTCTTATTTGTGTCTATTCTGTATTCTACAGAGATTGCAAATACCATACAGCAGAATGGCCTCGGGTTTAATTCCCAATTCTCATCATTGTCTCATCTGATCTTCTCTCCAGACAATCTTTAATAAGGATCATAGCCACCTGTGTAGGCAGTCTTGGAGCAGGGATCTTTGCTGTGCAACTTTGAGGAAAGGGACTCAGTTGAAGAGGATTCCTTTAGGTCCAAGGGGAAATCTGGGTCACAATATAAGGACTAACAAGCTATGTCCTGGGGATACCTGCTTTGATCTGCTAAGGTCATGCATGTTTCTTAAAGTCCATGCTTGAGCCTCTACTCTTCTCTTCCAGACTCTGGAGTCAGGCTTTGGAACTAGTTACAAAAACACAGGAGTCCCAATATATAATAGAAAAATGGTGATTCTTTTTGCTTGCCCCTAGTACCTAACCCATCCCAGAAGAAATTCCTCATAATTACTCTGATCCACATTGCTTTGTTCTCCATCTTTGGCAGTACCCTGAAGATCTTTTTTACTTCTGGGCTTTGGAATCAGAAAGAAATGCTATAGATTCAACAATAATTCAAGAACATTTTTAAAAGCATCAATTAGGCATAAAGAATGAGATTATTAATAAATTAGAACTGTAGGGGAAGTGTTCTGAATATTTCACTTTCACCAATCAGTGGGTACAGTCAGTTCCTCCTTGCATGGTCTGAGGAAGGGTCAGAGAAGAAAAAAAAAGTGGGAGAAAATAAATTTTGTGCAGAGGCAAGAAATATGGAAAGGATGGAATGAAATGTGGAAAGCATAGGAGAAATTTGGGGTTATTGAACTTGAAGAAAGGAAAAGTGGGAAATGGTGTTATTGAACCTGAGAAATAGACTAAATCTCTGAAGCGGTCTTTCTGTTCTGACAGCTTTGGCCTGCATCTGCTCCTCACACCTTGCCCAGATCCATTTTTAAATTGTTTTACTTCAGAATTGAAGTCTCTTTGGTTGGAAACTTCGCCAGACTCATTCCAGGCCTACCAAAGATATGTTGGGAAAAGAACATCCTTCCTTAAAGTTGAAATAAGTGTGATTCTTGCCATTCATGAGAATTTATTAATAGAATTTATCAGTAATTTTCTTGACCCAAAAGATAACAAGATGTATTTTTAGATGATAGGTTAATCTCATTCTTCTATGAAAAAAAAATATCTTTGAGTTATCCTTCTCCCTTTAAAATATAGCCTTAGCAAACAGACTAGTTGATCAGTGAAATAGGTTAGGTTCACAGGACAAAATAATTAATAACTACAGCAATCTAGGGTTTGACAAACCCAAAGACCCCAGCTTTTGGGATAAGAATTCACTATTTGGCAAAAACTGCTAGGAAAATTGGAAACTAGTATGGCAGAAACTAGGCATAGACCCATACTTAATACTGTACACCACGATAAGGTCAAAATGAATTCATGATCTAGGCATAAAGAATGAGATTATTAATAAATTAGAAGAACATAGGATAGTTTACCTCTCAGACCTGTGGAGGAGGAAGGAATTTGTGAACAAAGATGAAGAAATCATTATTGATCACATAATAGAAAATTTTGATTATATAAAGTTAAAAAATATTTGTACAAACAAAACTAATACAGCCAAGATTAGAAAGGAAGCAATAAACTGGGAAAATATTTTTTTCAGTCAAAGATTCTGATAAAGGCTTCATTTCCAAAATATATAGAGAATTGATTCACATTTATAAGAAACCAAGCCATTCTTCAATTGATAAATGGTCAAAGGATATGAACAGACAATTTTCAGATGATGAAATTGAAACTATTTCTAGTCATATGAAAAGGTGCTTCAAATCATTATTGATCAGAAAAATGCAAATTAAGACAACTCTGAGATACTACTATACACCTATCAGATTGACTAAGATGACAGGAAAAGATAATGACGAATGTTGGAGGGGATGTGGCAAAACTGGGATACTGATGCATTGTTGATGGAACTGTGAATGGATCCAACCATTCTGGAGAGCAATTTGGAACTATGCTCAAAAAGTTATCAAACTGTGCATACCCTTTGATCCAGTATTGTTACTACTGGGCTTATATCCCAAAGAGATCTTAAAGATATTTGTGGCAGCCCTTTTTGTAGTGGCTAGAAACTGGAAATTGAATGGATGCCCATCAATTGGAGAAAGGCTGAATAAATTGTGGTATATGAATATTATGGAATATTATTGTTCTATGAGAAATGACCAGTAGGATGATTTCAGAGAGGCCTGAAGAGACTTACATGAATTGATGCTGAGTGAAACAAGCAGAACCAGGAGATACACTTCAATAATAATACTATATGATGATCAATTCTGATGGATGTGGCTCTCTTCAACAATGAGATAATCCAAACCAGTTCCAATTGTTCAGTAATAAAGAGAATCAGCTATACCCAGAGAGAGAACTATGGGAACTGAGTGTGGACCACAACATAGCATTTCCGCTCTTTCTGTTATTGTTTGCTTGCATTTTTGTTTTCCTTCTCAGGTTTTTTTTATCTTCTTTCTAGATTCGATATTTCTTGAGCAGTAAGATAACTGTATAAAAATATATACATATAAAATGTATTTAATATATATACTTTAACATATTTAATATGTATTGGACTACTTGCCATCTAGGGAAAGGGATGGGGAGAAAGAGGGAAAAAGTTGGAACAGAAGGTTTTGCAAGGTTCATTGTTGAAAAACTACCCATGCATATGTTTTGTAAATAAAAAGCTATAACAAAAGAATTTAAAAATATATAACCTTAGACTGGAGAGACTTGTATGAACTGATGCTAAGTGAATGAGTAGAACCAAGATTTTATGATGATCAACTGTGATAGATATGGTTCTTTTCAACAATAAGGTGATTCAGGCCAATTCCAATAGACTTGTGATGGAGAGAGTAACCTGCATCTAGAAAGAGAACTATGGGGATTGAGTGTGGATTACCACATAGTATTTTCACTTTTTTTTTTTTTTGCTTTTTTTTTTCTTTTCTCATTTTCCCCCTTTTTGATATTGTATTTCTTGTGAGTATGATAATTCTGGAAATATGTGTAGAAGAATTGCACATGTTTAACCTACATTGGATTACTTGCTGTCCAGGGGAGGGGAGAAGAAGGGAGAAAAATTTGGAACACAGGGTTTTGCAAGGTTGAATGTTGAAAACTATTTTTATATGAAATTTTGAAAATAAAAAGCTATTATTAAAAAGAAATATAGTACCTGGCATACAATAAAATTAAAATTGCGAAAATAAATAAAATATAGCCTCATACAGCTAAGTGGCATAATGTCCTGAAGTAAGGAAAGCCTGAATTTCAAATTCAAATTCAAATTCAACTTCAATCTCAAACACTTAATGCTAACTAGCTCTGTGGACCTTGGACAAGTCATTTTGTTGGAATCTTTACAAATTGTTAAGTCATTAGAGTTGAGATGTTTTGGGCAGGAATCTGAAACAAGGTACTAAGTAGAACTAATTGATACAATGCTTGTGTTTACACCTTTATGCATTGGAATTCACAAGTATGGGAGATTCACAAAGTTAACTGTGTAACTTTGTGAATTCACACCTTCCTTGAAGCTCTTAGGGCCAGAGAACACTCTGGGAAGAAACCCATAATCCCTCTCTCTTGCATTCTACAATCCTTCTCTCTCGAAAGAGCATAAATAGAGCTTCAATGGGCCAGTCAAGAAAGTTTTGCAGAATGAAGAAGCTATGAGTCGAGAGTTCAGCTGATTTTAGATTGAAAGGGGAATGTCAAGTGAGTTCAGCCAGAAGCCCTCTCTGGGTGAGGAGTTTTATTTCGGAACATTGATTGGGGTCGGAGAGGAGCACTCTGGGAGATTGAGAGCCAGAAGCCCTCTCTCAGAGGCAAGAAAGATTCATTACAACTTTTAACTTGGTGCTGTCTGGAGGCAGAGACAGAAGCAAAGGACAAAGCTGCAAAAGCTCTTAGAACCAAGGAGAGAAAGAAGCCTCTAAGAAAAGTTAACCGGGCTATATTGGAGACAATAAAAGATCTGGACTTTTATCACCTGGCTGCGTTTTGGGTAATTATTGATCTGCACTGATACTAAGGCTGCCTCCAGAAAACCTCCCCAGGAAACCTGCTTGCTCCCAGAGAGAACCATTTTATATTATTTTAAAGAAGAGAAAAGAACACCACATCATTTAATTCCAATTATTTTGCAAAAAAAAAAAAAAAAAAATCACCCCTTCCCCCTCCTACTCCCTCCCCCCCCCAAAAAAAATATATATATATATAGCCTTATAACCCTGAAAGATAAGGTCAATCCAATGTGTTTAGAGCAGATTCCTACACTGAATCTATAGTTCTACATCATTCCGTAATCCTTTAATTCTACTCTGGCCCCTAACCTTGGGCAACTTCTGATGACCCTGTTGAGATAGAGAGACTTCAGTCTGTTACATGGCACACTTTCAGTCTTAACCAGTTCCAGTAATACAAGAACTATAGGCATGAGGTAAAACCTGAATAAGAGCAAAAAATTATCTGGACTATGTTACTCTGGTATCTCTTTTTAACTTTCTTTGCTGCTGGATCCTGCAATAGTCATATCCTTGAAAATGGCCACAGTCATAATAGCTTTAAAAATTGCAGACTTAAAATAAGGACATAGTCACAAAGTGAAAGAATGAAAGAAAAAGCATTTATTAAATGCTTAGTTATGTCAAGCAAGTACTATTAATATAGTATTTAGCATAGTATAATATATATTTGGGATACGTAAGGGAGTAGATTTGACATATCTTGTCCAGTAGCAGTGACAACACTAAATTGATTATGGACTGAGGATTCAGAATCAGGGTCAGGAGAGGAATAGCAGCACAGTAGCAATCAGGAGACTGATGAGGAATATTGTGAAGCACGGTTAGAGCTAGTTTGGCTTGATATAGAAACCCCCAATACACAAATTATAGAGCTAGGTCTTAGGTCCTCCAGGGAATATTCTCTAGTGTTACAAGTGGGAGTTCCTAGGTTCCTAGTTGCTCAGGATCTGTCTGACTTGATCCATGGGAAGCAAGGAGAGCCTGGGAGTTTTAGATTTAGATTAAAGGTTTAAGGATTGCAGGCTACGATCTCTGGTCTGAGTATTCAGGCTAGAGAAGAAAAAACCAATATGATTATGATAAAACATGGATCCAGATTGTAGAATGTGGGATGTTCCATGACCCATGAGCCAAGCAAGATTCTTTTGATAAATGATTGCCTTCTCTCCTTGTCTGATGCTTCACTTTTCCAATTTTTAAAAAATAATTCTTGGGAAGAGGCTTTTGATTTCAGTGCTCCAATTACCTTAAGAGTTGTTGATTCCATATTCCTTCAAACCCAGCCAACCCCTCCTAAAAGACTAAGGAATAAAGAAAGCTTTAGGTTTCAGGGAAAGGAATAATTCAAGCAGTCTTGGTCTCTTGAGATAGTCCCTCAGCTCCCATTTGCATGATGTGTCATGCAAGAATAACATATGGAAAGAAGAGACAGAAAACCAAACCATTATAATATGGTTTAGTGATGCAATGTCCTTTCCAGAGGCTGACAATATTTGGGAGATAGAGATGGGTAAATTATGGCACTTTTATTTATTTGCAGTTACTTCCAGTTCTCAGTAGTTTCTGAGAGAATGATGGATTTCTTTGAGGGAGAAGAGACTTGGGAGTGAAGGGCAGCCAGGACAGACTATATATAGTAAGAGAGGTTCATAATGGCCAAGCAAAGAGAATGGGTGGATTTTCCAACTTTAGGGTGGGAAGATTGAGTCTTGCAAAGCTGTTCCAAAAATGAGTTGTGATGTGGTGATATAGAGCAAAGCTTTTTAAACTATGGTGGTGTCATTTAACTGAATGTGGGGATTCCAAAATCATGATTTATTATCAGTAAATATTTGATTTATATACCTTTTTAATACACCTATATGCCCTGGGGTTATATAAAAATTTCTCAGGCAAAATGGGGTCAGGTGGGAGAAAAATTAAAGAAGTCCTGATCTAGAGAAGACACAATAAAGATTGGCTGAGGGAGCAGAGGGTTGTTCTAGCTTAAAAGGCAAAGTTTTCCCCACCCTACTCTCCCCCACTCTTGCTTTCCACATCTCCCAGAAAGAGAAAGCAGTTTTGCTATCTCCTTGGACTGACTAACTCCACTATGTTTTGAGCATTGTATATCTAAGTGTTACCTTAATTCCTATGCTATTAAAAACCTTGGTTAATTATTAAACTCTGTGTACCAGTATTTAAATGGGGTATTAAAGGAGCAACAAAGAAACCCAGAAGGGAGTTTTAAACTGCTGTTTTGCCAGTATCTACCAATTCTGCGCTTATATATAAAGAGAAAGAGAAAAGTTATTGGTTTATTTGAAATAATTTTCCAAAGCAGAGAAATTATATCCTCACCAGAGGGTCTGAAGGTAGCAGGTGCTCCTAGGATTAGTTAATAATTACAGCAGTGACTTAGACGGCTGCCTTTTTTCCTTTGTCTATCTGTAGATTTTGAAGGAAAATGAACCTTGGAAAGCAGGGGACTGATAAAGTGGCTAGAAAATCATCCCTCAAGGGAGGAGTAAGTACTTCCTGAGATAGCTGTTCCTATACAACGGCGATTCAGAGGTAAAGTGATTAGTAGTCCTGTTGGTCATGTGCACAGGAACAAGTGAAAACTTCTCTGGGGTAACCCTCATTTTTTCTTATTTTTCTCCTTTTGGGTTTTTAAATTCCATTTTATTTTTCCCTTGTATCATTTATATTTCTCTTAAACAAGTTTCACCAGCATTACTCCAACAAACTCATAGTCTCATTTTGACTTTTCATTGTCGAGCTTTGTTTTCCTTGACTTCTCAGTAGGTGGAAAGGAGAAGGAGAAAAACATTTTTGGAACTGAAAACAAAAAAATGAAAAATTCAAATGTAGGAAAAACAATATGCACAATGAAAACAACTGTATAAATACAAAAACAATAACAAAAAATCAAAACCAAATATTATTTAATTATGTTGACCAAACTTGGCCCTGAAGAATACATGTAATAATATGCTTCCTTGCTTTCTTTATAGACATGGAAGACTATGACTACAAAATATAAATAGTGTTGGACTTGGTCAGCTGTGCCTTTGCTTTTTTTCTCTTCTCTTTTATTCTTTGTTGTAAAGGATGGTTCTCTGAGTGAAAGGTATACATTAGGAAATGAATGTAAAAACAAAATATATCATAAAATTAAATTAGTTATTATATCATAAAAATTAAAACTTTAAATATATAAAAATAATTTCACTGTTTTGTTTTATTTTTTCCTTTGATTTTTTTTTTATTTTTGAACTGAACTTACTTTGCAATTACTCTGAAAGGTTTTTTTCACTCTTCTTTGGTTATAAAAAACAAAATTTGAAAAAAGTCTTCAATGCATTTTTTTCT
Source organism: Antechinus flavipes (assembly GCF_016432865.1). Taxonomy (NCBI): domain Eukaryota; kingdom Metazoa; phylum Chordata; class Mammalia; order Dasyuromorphia; family Dasyuridae; genus Antechinus; species Antechinus flavipes. Next base: position 231,059,363 of record NC_067402.1, read on the forward strand.
TTGAAGGATGCTCCTTCTTTAATGGACATTTTATAGCATAATGTTGTAAAATCTTGTTTCTTATTTTAATTATGATCTCTTTGGGTTTTATTATTTTTGTGTGTTCTGGTTACTTATGAGTATTTCCCCTATTTGATAAATTTTCTGTATTCCTATGGCAAATATAATTACAAAAATCTGCTATGCAATTCTACTAATAATATAATAATTGTGAGTATTCCTGGATCTGTACAAGTGAATTTTATTTGCATGATATGACTTAATATGTCTTAATTGTTGCTATATGAATGTGGTTCTGCATTGATAATAATTTGAATATCTGTTTCATTATGTGCTAAATGCATTTCATGTTTTATTGCTTTACTATATTACTGAATTTTTGCTCCATTTTTAATGTTGAGAGGATCAGTTTCTTGAATATTTGTACTTATGGATGATTCAGTTGAAAATGTGAATGCTATTTGATCTGTTACAGATATAGACATATAGGGATCAGACTATAATAGACTACATATAGGCACAAACTATAAGTATAAACATAGTGACATTTTGAATATATTGACAGTATCTGTGTAGAAGTAGAGGAGTTCTAACTTAGGCCAAAACAAACCATTAAAAGAATGTTTTGTGAAGAGTACTTTGGGAATTGACTTTCAAAGCACCATCTGAGATAGAAGAATTCTAAAGGAAATTTTAACCTTAATAAACAAAGGGAGGGTTAGATTTAGAGGTATATTTAGGGCAGAAATAGAAGATTCTTTGCAAATGAGCATAAAACCAGATTCCCTACATCTGAAATAAATGCTTCATCTGTGGATGGGACAGAGCCTGTATTCCAGGGGTAAGAGTGGGGAGAACAAGGCAGCACTACAATATCCCTCAAATCAGAAAGAAATATATCATGTATGGACAAAGCTGAGGACAAATCTAAGGTTATCCATATCCTAGTAAAGGAAGACTTGTCTAAAACTAAGATAAAAATCTTCTCAGAAAAATAACATACTTTATTGAGGAATTTTGTCTAACCATAAGAAAATGATGGGAAAATATTGATAAATGCAGATTAAATTTCAAGTGTTTAATATGTCCTCCCCCCTACTCTCTGCCCAACTACCAGAGAGTCAGTTGTTAAATATTACCCCTATACCTTTGGATATTGGAGAAATTTTTGATAATTTAAAAATGAAAAATATAAATAAAAATTTTCTCTTGAAACAGAAAACTCAAAAAAATATTTTCTGTGTTTTGTAAACATTGTAGAGTTATGAAAAGATCACAGCTAAAATCGTCTCTACTCATCACTATTCTTGATTTCTCTTTACTTTTGAAACACAGTCTTATTTACTATTCATCTTTCAGAATTGCAATTAACAACCCTCAAGAATCATAATTTATTCACAATATTAGAGTTCTCTCAGGAATTAAATTATTCTCTTTGTTCCTTCTCTGTCTCTTTCAAGCTATGTAAAGTAATTTTCCAGGATGACAACTAAAAATTGTTAATTTTTTTCTTCTCAAAGGTTCTTCAAGCAATTCTTTTTATATTATTTGTTAATAGCATAAGAATTAAAGAAAAATTAAAGCAGTTCTATCAGGAAAGAAGTTTTCTTCATCTTTTGTTTTGTCTTGTCTTCTCATATTTTCTCTCAAGGTATCTCAGTTCACTGTTTTTTCAGAATGATAGCTAATATGAATCTCTTTACAATAACATCTCTCCACAGGCTTCGCATAGATCAAAATTGAAACTCACATCTTTCAGGTGATACATATTTCATCAGAAAATAGCCATTAAACTCACTATTCAAGATTTCAAACTCTGGATATAATGATGATAACTATCATCTTTGTAAAAGAGGTTATTGAAACTATTGTTACAACCAAAGAGATGCTTGGTGGCAGCAACATATAAAAGTAAAGGTGAAAATGTTAAATACAATGCTGTCCTGGACAATGTCTGTCAAGTCATTCTATCATCAAACTTTTGATCAAAAACATATAAGAAAAATAACTTTGCAGACTATGAACAAGATATGTCTTGGTGTGTTATGGAATATTATTGTTCTGTAAGAAATGACCAGCAGGATGAATACAGAGAGGACTGGCGAGACTTACATGAACTGATGCTGAGTGAAATGAGCAGAACCAGGAGATCATTATACACTTCGACAATGATATTGTATGAGGACATATTTTGATGGAAGTGGATTTCTTTGACAAAGAGACCTGAGTTTCAATTGATAAATGACGGACAGAAGCAGCTACACCCAAAGAAAGAACACTGGGAAACGAATGTGAACTATCTGCATTTTTGTTTTTCTTCCCGGGTTATTTATACCTTCTGAATCCAATTCTCCCTGTGCAACAAGAGAACTGTTCGGTTCTGCAAACATATATTGTATCTAGGATATACTGCAACATATCCAACATATATAGGACTGCTTGCCATCTAGGGGAGGGGGTGGAAGGAGGGAGGGGAAAAATCGGCACAGAAATGAGTGCAAGGGATAATGTTGTAAAAAAAAATTACCCTGACATGGATTCTGTCAATATAAAGTAATTATTAAATAAAAATTAAAAAAAAAAAGATATGTCTTGGTGGAATGAATGATAGGACCTAGTTGTGTGGAATGGGTGCTAGACCCACTTCCTCAAATTAACTAATCAGACATATCTTTAGGTACAAAGAGAAAACATTTATTTAGTTCCTGCAGAGAGAGGCCCAAGCACATCTGGGAGACATCTCAGCTCCCAACATTTTCTCCTCAATCTAACAAGCTGAAAGTAGTAAAGCTGGTTAAATAGCAAAAGACCTTTTCATTGATCACCAATTCCTATTTCACTTTAGCTACTCCTGAACTTAGCTAAATCTTGAACTACTCTAATTAAGTACATAAGCAAGATGGGGACAGGAAATTGCTGCTTAAAACAATGAGCAGGTATCAGAGACTCGCTTCCACCAACTCTCACTATCTGTCTTGGAAATCCAGTCATCAGAACAGATTGGCATTTGGCAGCCATAGAACTCCAGCACTGTGGAGGTCCGGGGCCTCAGGGCCATTGTCACATCATTCCCACATCAAGCAGTACAGACCCAGATTCATTTGGGACAAAGGGACAAAAGTTTCATCTTCTGGAACTGCTTCAGACTGACAAGGGGCATTTAACTGGCTCTACTCAGTGGAGTCCAGGCTGAAGAGGGGAGACAAGTGACTTGTAAATGACATCAGCAGCATCTGGTGCTGAATGTTACAATCAGATATCAGAGGATTTCAGATTGACCAAGTGGTTGGAATTTGGAGTCTAGAAGGAGCAACTCTTACAAGTATATTAAAAATATAAGGACTAAATATGAGCAATAAATAAAAGTATAGTTAATATGGAAATTACTAGGATAGTAACCAGGAACCCCACTCAGAGAAAGGCTGGGGGGAAGATGAGGCTATCATAAATGCCTCTTATCCAAACAGCTTTTTCTAGGATAAATAGATAAAGAAAGAATGTTATCCCCAAATTCTTGCTTTTGTTTCCTCAAAGTTGTAGGGGCAATGGGTGGAACATTGTGCTCTTCAGTGAGTATGATCTTCTCCAGCAGAAATCCTAGAGCCTTACAAGGAAAGGCTTTTACCCAATTAGTACAGGTGTTAACAAAATCAAAAGTAGTTTGAAGTCCCTGCAAGGGGCACATGTACAGGCCTTTTCAACAGACCTTTCAGAATTTATTTGCCTGGGAGCTATATGAGGGAATGCAGGAATCATGAATTGGGGAATTAAAGGTGCCATGGTCAGGGGCAAACCAAAAACAAGCAAAATAAGCAAACAAGGTCACAGGCAGCTGATCAATAAGCCAGATCAGCTGTAAGCCTGTTTCTCTTTACTTGAAGTGAATTCCCCTTCTTTTAGAAAAGAAGAGAAACCTCTCTCAGTTCATGGACAGTTAGCAGTAATCATTTTCCCCTGCATGCTTAATAGGGAATTATTTGGCTGTCAAAAATCCCCTTTCTTTCCATATAGCCCCAATGTTCATACAAAACATGAAAAACTCATTTGAAGTCAGTATAGACCTTTGAGAAGTAATCAAGGGGTCTAGAATAGAGAGCCCCTAGGACCTAGCCCCACCTTCTATCAACATACAGTATAAAAGGTTCTAGGCAGAAGATTAGTTTAGTTTTCAGGGTCCTAAAAACCTTGGCCCCTCAGGGCATGCTAAGATTGTCTGCTTCCTCTCCCAATGAGCAAAAGGGAAGGTGGGAAGTGGCTCCAAATACTTAGGCAAAGTGGGCCTTTGAAACTCTAGCCCAGGAAGCAAGAGAGTTAAAAATTTTATAGCAGCAACCAGAGAATCCTCCAGGGCTGGGATGCAAATCAAAATATCATCTATATACTAGTATTATGCCTCATATCTTCCACTGACCACTTGCTCTGATTGCAGAAATTTGCTATAAGAGGAAAAATCAGGAACATGATTTAAATAGTGTCAAAATTTGTCCTTCAGGTCTTCACCTGGGAGCACGTACTGGATAAAGGATCCTTAATTCAGTTTTACTTCAGGTGATTGTCCAAGTTTTAACAATCCTACCTTAAGCCAGATTTAGAAATAATCAGGTGAGTTCTTAGTCAAAAGAACACTACTGGGAAACTGAGTCAGAAGGATCCTACCTTAAGAAGAGAACAGGGTCATCCTCCTAAGTTGTTCCCAGACACTAACTTCCACCTGTAACAATTTCTTCTAAGTAGCTTGTGGCATATTTCTTTCAGATGGTGATGGTCTATGGGACAGTGATACCTAAATTATAAAGTTAAAGATGAAAATGTTAAATACAATGCTATCCTGGACAATGTCTGTCTGTCAAGTTATCGTTCTATCACCAAACTTTTGATCAGAGACATGTAAAAAAAATAACTTTGCAGACTATGAAAAGAGTATGTCTTGGTGAAATTAGTGACAGGGGCTAGTTATATCTGGGATACATTCAAATAAGCTTGGAATTCCCTAAAGAATTTGTTGCTTTCAGCAGGAGTTCTCTCCAGATCCATGAAGTATATCAGGCATGTCGGTATTGATCAAAACCAATGCTAAACTATTCAAAACCGTAGCAGGATACTGTAAATAACAAGCCCCTATCTAATTCCTGAATATTTTGACTATCCATGCAAACTATGCAGAAAACTATAGAAGGATAGTACACATTATGAGAGAACTAATCTCTCAACCTCAGAACTGTTTTCTAAGATATTTGATTTTGAGATTTCTCCATATTCAGAAGAATGAGAGGATTAGTATGATCCTACTTCATGAATGGAATGAGGGATGTTCCTGGGAAGCAACCCACAGAAAACATCTCACTGATACTCAGATATTCCAGAACTCATCTATGAAGATTTTTTTGATATTTATGAAAGTCTTCAGAATATATCTTATTGGATGCCAATATAGTTGAGAAAGCAAGTCATCTGTACTCTTCCAAATTCATTTTCCAGCAATTATAAAATAGCATCCCTGAATGAATTCTGAAAGGGCAGAATCAACAAAAAGATGGGGGTGAAACAATTTGCCAGCACAAGATAAATTGGAATGTTGGCAGGAAAGGTCTGTCTCATCTGGTAAAAGTCAGGAAGTATCTCAGCAACCCAGTAGCAGACCCTGACTCACCAAAGCCAGCAGGCCCTGAACCTATACACAGGACAGGGACTGAGATGGCCCCAAGTGCAACAGCAGTGGCCAGCACCACCCCACTGTGACGCCAGTCACAGGTGGTACCAGCTAAGCATCCAAACTCTTGTGGTCCCAGCATAGTGCCAGGTGAGCAGTCTGGCCCCTGTTGGCCCCATTGTAGAACTAGACTCCTCCCCTGAGTCCTTGTGCAGCAGCTGGTGAGAAGTCAGGTACCCCTTTCTTCCATGGCCTCATCACAGCACCATATTCCCCATAGACCTCACCATAGCATTAGGTAAGAAATTAGTCTCCCATTATCACCATGGTTCTGTTATGGTGTCAGGTGAGCAGCCAGGAACTCCTTGGTACCTGCTCAACATCAGGCCTACAGTGCAAAGCACAAGAAGCTTGGAACAGTGCCCCCAAAATAATTTTAAGGAAATAGTCTAGGAAAAAATGACTAAAACAACAACAACAACAACAACAACAACAAAAAGAACTTAACCACAGAAAGTTATCATAGTGACAGGGAAGATCAAAACACATACTTAGAAGAGGAAAACAATGTCACAAATTCTGAAAAGGATAATGATGTCAAAATGCCTTCATTTAAAGCCTCAAAGAAAAATGTGGATTCATCTTAGGTCTAAAAAGAACTCCTGGAAGAGCTTAAAAATGAATTTAAAAATAAAATAAGAGAAGTAGAAGAAAAATGATGCAAAGAAATGAGAATGATCAAGAGAATTTGAAAAAAGAGTCAACAGATTCGAAAAGGAGATACAAGTATATTGGGAAAAAATGTATAAAAATATGCCAAAGAAAACAACTCCTTAAAAAGTAGACTTGTCAGGGCAACTAGATAGCAAAATGGATAGAGCACTGGCCTTGGTGTCAGAAGGACCAGAGTTCAAATTCAGTATCAGATATCTAACACTTTCTAGCTGTGACCTTGGATATGTTACTTAACTCCAATTGCCTCGCAAAAGAAAAAAAAAAAAAGTAGAATTGACCAAATAGAAAAGAAGGTAAACAACTTGCCAGCCCAAGATAAATTGGAAAAAACATAATTGAAGAAAATAACTCCTTAAAAATTAGAAAAGGACAAGCAAAAGCTAAAGACTCCATGAGACATTAAGAGTCAATCAAGTAAAATCAAAAGAATGAAAAAATGTGAAATATTTCATTGGAAAAATAGCTGACCTGGAAAATAAATCCAGGAAGGATAATTTAAGAAGTATTGGACTTCCTGATTAAAAAAAAAAAAAAGGATTTGGATATCATAATCAAAAAATTATCAAAGAAAACTTCCCTGATGTCCCAGAACCAGAGGGTAAAATAGACATTGAAAGAGTTCACTGGTCACTTCCTGAAAGAGATTCCAAAAATGAAAACTTCCAGGTGCATCATAGCCAACTTCTAGAAATCCCAGGTCAAGGAGAAAATATTGTAAGGCACCAGAGAGAAACAATCCAAATGTTCTGGAATCATAGTCAAGATTGCACACAATTTAGCAACTTCTACAATAAAGGATTAGAAGGAGCCAAGAATCATCTAACCAATAAAACAGCATAATTCTTCAGGGGAAAGAATTACCAGGCAATTAAATAGAGGATTCTGAAGTTTTCCTAATGAAAAGACTAGAACTGAAAAAAATTTAATTAGCAAATATAAGACTCAAGACAAGCATAAAAAGGTAAAAAGAAAAGAGAAAACAAAGGATTTAGAGGAATAAACTGTTAGTATCCCTACGTAGGAAGATGATACTTATAACTCTTAACTGTATCACTATTAACACAGTTAAAGGGAATAGACACAAAGTGTGTGCCTTTGATAGGTTGATAAAAAGAAAAGTTAAGAGGTAATAAAGAGAATTACATTAGGAGCAGAAGGAAGGGAGAGGTAGAATGGAGTAAATTATTTTACATGAAAAGGGAAAATGGGAAGGTAGGGGCAGTGGGCACTACTTAAAACTTACTCCCATCATAATTGACTCAAAGACTAAATAACAGATAAAATCAGTTAGCCATCAAAATCTAACTTACCCTTTAGAGAAGTAAGGAAAGAATGCTTGGAGGGTTGGGGAATTGCCAGAAGGAAGAGCAGATTGGGGGAGGTGATGTTCAGAAATAAAATCCGCAATGAAGTTGAAAGGAAAGCGAGAAGGATAAATAGGAGGAAAAATAGGATAGAGGGAAATACACAGTTAATAATTATAACTGTGAATGTGAATGGGATAAACTCCATCCAAAAAATGGAAGTGGATAGCAGAGTGGATTGAAAACAAGAAACCTACAATAAATTGTTTATAAGAAACATACCTGAAGCATAGAGACACACAGAGAGTAAAGGTAAGGGGCTAAAGCATAATGTGTTAAACTTCAGCTGAAGTTTAAAAAAAAAAAAAGCAGGGACAGTAATCATGATCTCAAATAAAGCAAAAGCAAAAATAAATTTAACTAAAATAAGTAAGGAAACTACTGTGGTGATTTTCTTCTTTAAAATATAATAAAATAATGGTTCTCTCTGGGTGAAAGCAGGTTTCTCAGGGGAGGTTTTCTGGAGGCAGCCTTAGTTACAGTTCAGATCAATAATTACCCCAAATGCAGCCAGGTGATAAAAGTTCAGATCTTTTATTGTCTCCAATATAGCCCAGTTAGCTTAGAGGCCTATCTCTCTGCTTGGTTCCAAGAGCTCCCTCCCAATGTCTTCAAATCCAAAGGTTTGTACTTCAGTCCTCCAACCAGCCAAGTGGAAAATGGAATAGATCTCTCTTGCCTCAGAGAGAGGGCTTCTGGATCTCAATCTCCAATATAGCCCAGTTAGCTTTTCTTAGTGGCCTCTCTCTCTCCTTGCAGCTTTGTCCTTAGCTTCTGCCTCTGCTTTCTTCAGCCTCCAGAGCCAGCACCAAGTTGAATCTGTCTTGCCTCTGAGAGAGTGCTCCTCTCTGACCCCAGTCAATATTCTGAAGTAAGACTCCTCACTCAGAGAGGGCTTCTGGCTGAACTCACTTGACGCTCCCCTCTCAGACTAAATTCAGCTCCACTCCCCGTGTAATTCAGCTGAATTGTATCCGAAAACCTCTGTCTGTTTCTTATATATGAGAGAGAGAAATGTGGGATTCGAGAGAGAAGGATTATGGGTTTCTTCCCAAAGTACTCTCTGGCCCTAAGAGCTTCAAGGAAAGTGTGAATTCACAAAATTACACAGTTAACTTTGTGAATCTCCCATACTTGTGAATTCCAATGAGTAAAGGTGTAAACACAAGCATTGTATCAATTACATTGAGTTAACACTAGGATTCTAACATCTCCCTTGAGTTATCACCTTGTTTCAAGTTAAGTTAACACTAGGATTCCAACAAACTACTTCTTGCTGCTAAAAAAAAAAAAAAAAGAAAGAAAGAAAGAAAGAAAGAAAAGAAAGAAAGAAAGAAAGAAAAGAAAGAAAGAAAAGAAAAGTACCATAGCTAATAAAGTTATATTATAAATAGCACTAAGTGATACAGCATCCAAATTCCTAAAACTCCTAAAAGGAGAAATTATGTGAGTTACAGGAAGGGGAAATAAACAGTAAAACTATACTAGAGGGAAATCTCAACTTTTCCCTCTTAGAACCAGATAAATTAAACCTAAAAATAAGCAGGAAAGAAGTTAAAGATGTGAATAGAATCTTAGAAAGGGTAGATATGATAGACCTCTGGAAAAAATTGAATGAGGAATTCATTCATCATGAACAACAGTATCATCATGAAGGCTAGCAGCCCATAAGTATCACCTAAAGTGTTTGGTATAGAAGAAGAATGAAAAGATATGCATGCATGTAGACCGCTAGATTTTAAATTAAGTGAACCAATACATGATAACACAGGTTCAAGATGTTTTAGGTTGTCTGTTAAGCAGCTTGCAATTCTCCAAATTGGATTTATTCAGTGGACATTACCAGATTCTTATGACAGAAAGAAAGAATAAGACTCTTTTTGTTTGGATTTTTACTAGTTTGAAACTGTGTTAAGGCATGATACAGAATGAAATTAGAAACATGAATTCCTTGGCAGTGTTGGGGTGCCTTGATGATCTCAGTCTCTGGAGAGATACTAAAAAAACAGACAACAAAACTTCTTAATGAGATGATGGTTATACATGCAGAATGAGATATATATTTTCAGATATAGCCAATGTGTGAATTAATTTTTTTTTTACTATACTTGTTCTAAGAGAAAACATTTATTTTGGGTAGAGGGCTATGGAGAGAAAATGGATAGGTAATGATAGTAATGCAAAGAAAAAAAGTAGGAAAAACATTGGTCAAATAAATAGTTGTTTTTTTAATTGAGAGAGTAGAAGAAAGTTCAGATTGTTACTGTCATGTTAAATTTACATATATACAATATGTACACACATACAGTGACTTATTGAAAATGTACATATTTGTTTATGTTCATCAAATTTATAAAAGGAGAATTTTTTTAAAGAAGAAAGACAATGGAAAACTGTGAGATTTTGGACAGACTAGAAAAAGCTGGTCTGAAGCTATTAATTGACCAATGTCAGGCTTTCAAAACCTCTTTACAGAACAGTATTTCTTTTTTTTTTTTAATTTTTTATGTACAAAATATATGCATGGGTAATTTTTCAGCATTGACCCTTGCAAAACCTTCTGTTCAAAATTATCTCCTCCTTCCCCTCACCTCCTCCCCTAGATGGTAGGTTGTCCAATAAATGTTAAATATGTTAAAATATATATTATATCCAATATATGTATACATATTTATACAGTTATCTTGCTGCACAAGAAAAATCAGGTCAAGAAGGGAAAAAAAAAACCTGTGAAAGAAAACTAAATACAAGCAAATAACAACAGAAAGAGTGAGAATGCTATGTTGTGGTCTATACTCAGTTCCCACAGTCCTCTCTCGGAGTGTAAATAGTTCGCTTCATCACTAAACAATTGGAACTGGTTTGAATCATCTCGTTGTTGAAGAAGTCACATCCATCAGAATTGATCATCTTATAGACTTCTTGTTGCAATGTATAATAATCTCCTGGTTCTGCTCATTTCACTTCGCATTAGTTCATGTAAGTCTCTTCAGGCCTCTCTAAAGTCATTCTGCTGGTCGTTTCTTACAGAACAATAATATTCCATAACATTCATATACTGTGATTTATTATAGCCACTCTCCAATTAATGGTCATCCATTCATTTCCAGTTCCTTGCCACTTACAAAAAGGGTTGCCACAAGCATTTTTGTACATGGGGGTCTCTTTCTCTCCTTTAAGATCTCTTTGGGATATAAGCCCAGTAAAAACACTGCTGAGTCAAAGGGTATGCACAGTTTGATAACTTTTTGAGCATAGTTCCAAATTGCTCTTCAGAATGGTTGGATCCATTCATAGTTCCACCATCAATGTATTAGTGTCCCAGTTTTCTCACATTCCCTCCAACAATTCTTCATTATCTTTTCTTCTCATCAATCTGACAGATGTGTAGTGGTAGCTTAGAGCTGTCTTAATTTGAATTTTTCTGATCAATAGTGATTTGGAGCACCTTCTCATATGACTACAAATACTTTTAATTTCTTCGTCTGAAAATTGTCTGTTCATATTCTTTGACCATTTGTCAATTGGGAGGATGGCTTTCACTCTTATAAATTTGAGTCAATTCTCTATATATTTTGGAAATGAAGCCTTTATCAGAACCTTTGGATGTAAAAATGTTTTCCCAGTTTATTGCTTCCCTTCTAATCTTGTCTGTATTAGTTTTGTTTGTACAAAAACTTTTTAACTTAATAAAATCAAAATTATCTATTTTATGATCAATAATGTTCTCTAGTTCTTCTTTGGTCACAAATTCCTTCCTTCTCCACAGGTCTGAGAAGTAAACTATCCTATGTTCTTCTAATTTGTTTATAATATAATTCTTTACGTCTAGATCATGAACCCATTTTGACCTTATTTTGGTATATGGTGTTAGGTGTGAGTGTTAGTTTCTACTTTCTACTAGTTTCCAATTTTCCCAGCAGTTTTTGTCAAACAAATTGTTTTAAAAACCCACAAGGGCATTTGGAGATTAATGGAGAGATTAATATGAACAAGCTTCCAATGTTGGTTTTTGCCAACCCCAAAAAAGCAAAAAACCAAATACCTACTGTCTTGAATATAAAGGCCAGCTTATAAGGCTTGGAATAATTATGTACTAAGTACATGATATTCACCAGAAACCAACTGCATTTGCCACCAGAGGACTTGCTATCAATACACAAATTGTAGTTCTTAGCATGTAGTACAATTGCATGGGTGGACTGACCACAACTCAGTGGTCTATTTTGAACAGTGCCAAGTTAGCTGCTGCTTGCCAGAGAGATATAACAATATAAACTACAAATTAAGTATATATTTCTGATCAGTTAATTAAGATATAGATGCTTTGCCCTGAAGGACAAGTATCATGATATCTAAGGAAGGACTAAAGGTTCTACATATAGCATCCAAGGAGTTGGGTTACAAACAAATGTCAATACAACTGAGAGTTTGTGACTTCTACCAGACAAGATGTCATATGAAGATACACTTGGTTTCACTAAATCAATGTGCTTTGCCTCGGTCATCTATGTATGACTGATGCCTATATCCAATCGTCAGTGAAGTGATCTGAGAAATTATAAGCCAGAAAGCAAAGAAATAGTAATTAAAAATTCATATTCTCATCTCTAGAAGGCATCAAATGTCAACACTACAGAAGACAGAGTCACTATATGGGATTGCATTTCCCCACTTGCAACAAACAATAAATGGATGGTATTACCCTGCACATATTTCTCTATAACTATGAAAGTTTTTAATCTATTTATTTAGTGCTATACCAATCAGACTTCCAAGAAAATATTTTAATGATCTAGAAAAAATAACAACAAAATTCATATGGAACAATAAAAAGTCGAGAATCTCAAGGGAATTAATGAAAAAAGAAATCAAATGAAGGTGGTCTAGCTGTACCTGATCTAAAATTATATTATAAAGCAGCAGTCACCAAAACCATTTGGTATTAGCTAAGAAATAGATTAGTGGATCAGTGGAAAAGGTTAGGTTCACAAGACAGAATAGTCAACTATAGCAATCTAGTGTTTGACAAACCCAAAGATTCTAACTTTTGGGATAAGAATTCATTATTTGATAAAAACTGCTGGGATAACTGGAAATTAGTATGGCAGAAATTAGGCAAGGACCCACACTTAACACCATATACCAAGGTAAGATCAAAATGGGTCCATGACCTAGGCATAAAGAACGAGATTATAAATAAATTAGAGGAACATAGGATAGTTTATCTCTCAGACTTGTGGAGGAGAAAGAAATTTGTGACCAAAGATGAACTAGAGACCATTACTGATCACAAAATAGAAAATTTTGATTATATCAAATTAAAAAGCCTTTGTACAAACAGAACGAATGCAAACAAGATTAGTAAGGAAGCAACAAACTGGGAAAACATCTTTACAGTTAAAGGTTCTGATAAAGGCCTCATTTCCAAAATATATAGAGAACTGACCCTAATTTATAAGAAACCAAGCCTTTCTCCAATTGATAAATGGTCAAAGGATATGAACAGATAATTTTCAGATGATGAAATTGAAACTATTACTACTCATATGAAAGAGTGTTCCAAATCACTATTGATCAGAGAAATGCAAATTAAGACAACTCTGAGATATCACTACACACCTGTCATATTGGCTAAGATGACAGGAAAAAATAATGATGAATGTTGGAGGGGATGCGGGAAAACTGGGACACTGATGCATTGTTGGTGGAGTTGTGAACGAACCCAACCATTCTGGAGAGCAATCTGGAATTATGCCCAAAAAGTTATCAAAATGTGCATACCCTTTGATCCAGCAGTGTTTCTATTGGGCTTATACCCCAAAGAGATATTAAAAAAGGGAAAGGGACCTGTATGTGCCAAAATGTTTGTAGCAGCCCTGTTTGTAGTGTCTAGAAACTGGAAAATGAGTGGATGCCCATCAATTGGAGAATGGCTGGGTAAATTGTGGTATATGAATGTTATGGAATATTATTACTCTGTAAGGAATGACCAGCAGGATGAATACAGAGAGGCTTGGAGAGACCTACATGAACTGATGCTAAGCGAGATGAGCAGAACTAGGAGATCATTATACACTTCGACAACGATATTGTATGAGGATGTATTCTGATGGAAGTTGATTTCTATGACAAAGAGACCTAACTGAGTTTCAATGGATAAATGATGGACAGAAACAGCTACACCCAAAGAAGGAACACTGGGAAACAAATGTGAACTATTTGCATTTTTGATTTTCTTCCCGAGTTATTTTTACCTTCTGAATCCAATTCTCCCTGTGCAACAGGAGAACTGTTTGGTTCTGCAAATATGTATTGTATCTAGGATATACTGCAACATATTTAACATATATAGGACTGCTTGCCATCTTGGGAAGGGGGTGGAGGGAAGGAGAGGAAAAATCGAAACATAAGTGAGTGCAAGGGATAATGTAAAAAATTACCCTGGCATGGATTCTGTCAATATAAAGTTATTATTAAATAAAATAAAAAATTTAAATTTAAAAAAAAAAAATAAATAAATAATAAGAAAAAATAACTATGAAAGTTTTGCATGATGGCTTTGGACATATGGGTCAGAGGAGAACAATAGAACTAGTAAGAAACAGACATTTACTTGTCCCAAATGGCAGATATTGCTAAGAAGTATGAGATTTGTGTTTGTTGTATATAAAGAAAAATACTGCCAACTAGTGCAGTATATCTAGAAAATATAAGTCCTAGGAAACCTTTGGATCTTGTTTATGTTGATTTTCTATCTTTGAAAAAGAGTATGTCCTGTCTTAGTAATAACTAACCATTTCACAAGATACACAACACACTCTTAAGGTTGTTGAAACGGGGAGGTGTTTTTCAGTGTCTGAATTTTCTGCCTGAATTCATTCTGACCAAGGCATATAATTGTGAGAGTAAGCTACAGGAAATGCTAGCTTTGATTAACTTAAGAATTCAAGAATGATAGCTCTATATCTGATCATCCCCCAAAGATATGTGCAATGGAACTCCACTAGAAATGATGACATAAGTTGTACACTGGACTTGGTGATATTTAGGCAGGAGCCACATCCAGAAGTGTATTAGAATAAGTTTGAAAGCTTAGAGGGAGTTGAGTGTTAAATTTTCAGCATCAGCATGTATACCTCAGAAATTGATAAATCAGGACTTGATGAATTATTTTGTTGATTGTCTCTAGATTCAAGAAAGAGATGTAGCAAATGTTAACAATGCCAATTTAACTTAACAATATGTCATGCATATATTTCTCCCGCTGTTGTTAAATATTTACTAGAACTCTCCTCGCTATATCTGCCTATCCATGTGTGTTTTGGAATCAGAGTATGGAGGAATCACTCTCACTCAGAACTGAGAGATGCATTCATCATATAAAAACTATATGACTGTAAAAACTATATAGTGACTCAGAAAGTGATATTTCAAGTGAAAAAAATATAGCATACTATAATCCAACAACCAAGTTAGACAGCGGAATCATAAGATTATATATTTAGAGATTCAAAGAACTTTAGATATTATCAAGTCCAACCCATTCATTTTACAGATGGGAAAACTGAAGCCCAGTTTACTTTCCCAATGTCATAAAACTAATAAGTATATGAGGTAACCAAATCCAGAGAAAACACCTTTACTATTTAAAATTTCAACTGTAGAGACTTCAAGATTGCAAAGGCAACTCACAAAACATGATAGCTAGCCCAACCCTTAACAAGTTCAGATTTAGGAATGCAGCTATACTGCATATATATATACTATGATAATAGTCCATACTATCAATAACCTCAAGGTATAGCAGCAGACAGTTCAGCAGGTCATAAGAAATCTTTATTTATTTGACTTGTATGTTCCTCACTCAGAAGTACATATATTCACTGATTCATTTGTTAATTGCTTCATGTCTGAGTCTTATTTTTATGGATCATTTTGTACTAGTACCTATCATGCATATACCTTAGGTATTTTTACTAGTTATGCATAGTTTTGCTATTGTCTATGCATATTTTGTTATTATGTAGGTCCACTGGAATTTTTATTGCTTTGTTTTTGCTGTTTATGCTTGTTTGCTTGTGTATTATAGGTGTGCATGTACTATGTTCTGCACATTAATTCAGATATTCAGTTGCTGAAGCAGCTTGTTGAAATACATCATCATTGTGCTATGTCTTTTGAATGTACTGGTAACATGAATTTCATCTAAATTGTATTATGGATGATTACTTGTGCTGTGTGCATAATAATCTTTATTGTTAACATTTGTTTAATGTCTGCAATGTATGTTTGCCAGTGTTGCATGTAATCCCATGATTTTGCAAGGATTTTTTTTTTGTACCTTCTTTTAGTATTCCATTCCCCCCCCATGATAAGTTAAAAACATTACTTACCATTTATTTTTAAAACTTTGAATTCCAATTTTTTGTTCCCTTACTCCCTCCCTATCCTCTATGGTCATTGAAAAGGCAAACAATTTGATACAAGTTATACATATGTGGTCATGCAAAACATTTCCATAATAGTCATATTGTGAAAGAAAACACAGACCAAAATAATAATAATAATAATAAAAGCCAACTCAAGCAAAATAAAGAAAAATTCAACAATATGCTTCAATCTGTATTTAGACACCATCAATTCTTTCTCTGGTTAGACATGGCATTTTAAATCATAAGTCCTTTAGAGTATCACTGTATTGCTGAGAATAGCTAAATCATTCACAGATGATCATCTTACAATATTCTTATTATTTTGTACAATATACATTTAACTTTTCACAAACTTATGTGAGTTTTTCCAGAGTTTTTGGGAGTAGCCTGTTCATGATTTCTTATATCACAGTATTATTCCATCACAGTCACATGCCATAATTTGTTCAACCATTCCCCAATTTATGGGCATCCCTTCATTTTCCAATCCTTTGCCTCTAAAAAAGAGCTGCTATAAATATTTTTGTATATATAGATCCATTTCTTTTCTCTTTTTTATTTCTTTTGGTATACATATCTAGTAATGATATTTCTAGGTCATAGAGTATACATGGTTTTATAGCTCTTTGGGCATAGTTCCAAATTGCTCTACAGAATGGTTGAATCAGTTCTCAACACCACCAACAATGGATTAATATATCATTTTCCCCACATCCCTTCTACCATTTGTCATTTTCCTTTTCTATCCTATTAGCCAATCTAATAGATTGAGAAGATTGAGATCTAATAGATATAAAATAGTGTCTCTTAATTGTTTTAGTTTGCACTTTCAGACAGCAGTGAGTTAGAAGATTTTTTCATATGGCTATAGATAGCTTTTATTACTTCTGAAAATTGTTTATAATTTTTGATCATTTATCAATTGGAGAATGGCTCTTAATTTTATACATTTGATTCAGTTCTGTAAATGTTTGAGAAATAAGGTCTTTATCAGAGAAACTTACTTCAAATTTTTTTCACAATCACTATTGCTAACTGTATTTCCTTCCATCCTTTCCCCTCCGCCTCCATCCCTGCTGTTTATTCTATTCTCTTTTTCCATTTTCACTTTGTTTCTCCTCAAAAAGGTTTTGCCTCTGACAATCTCCTTCCCTCTGCCCTCCCTTCTATCACTCCCCCTTTCTTTTATCTCCAATCCCTCCTATTTTCTTGTGGAGTAAGACAGATTTCTATATTCAATTAAGAATGTACATCATTCCCGCTTTGAGCCAATTTTGATGAGAATAAGGTTCACTCACTTCCCCTTAGCTCACACCCTTCTTCCCCTCCACTGTAAAAGCTTTTTCTTGTCTCTTTTATGTGAAACTTTTTTCTATCAGTATTATTCTCTCACTCCTTAATTTTATTTTCTAGATATCATCCCTTCATATTCAACTCATACTTAGGCCCTCTGTCAATATAGACTTCTTCTAACTCCCCTGATAATGAAAAAGCTTTTATGAATTATAAGTATTATCTTCTCATGTAAGAATGTAAACAGTCTTACATTATTAAGTCCCTTATGATTTCACTTTCCTGTTTACTTTTTTATGCTTCTTTTGAGTCTTGTATTTGTTTTTTTATTTAATTCATTTAATATTTCCCTAATTACATTCAAAAAACATTTTTACATTTGCTTTTAATTTTTTTATTAGTTTTTCTTTTGTCCCTACCTACAATTTAGAAACTACATGTGAAGTTATATAAAAAATTTCTATAAAAGTCAAGTTGTGAAAGAAAACATAGATCTCCTACCCTAATGAAAATAAAAACCCTCAAGAAAAATTAAGTTGAGAGCGAGAGAGATAAGAGACAGACAGAGAGAAAGAGAGTGACGAGACAGAGACAGAGAGAGACAGAGGACAGAAAATGCTTCCATCTATATTCAGACACAATCAGTTCCTTCTCTGCATATAGATAAGATTTTTCATCATAAGTCCTTCAGAGTAGTCATGGAGGACCTTCCAGTTTTGTTTTGTTTTTTTCTGAAAGCAACCTGCTCATCATTTCCCATAGAATAATATTCCATCATAGACACATATCACAGTTATTTAGCCATTCCCCAATTAATAGACATCCTCTCAATTTCCAATGTTTTTGCCTTGAGAAGAGAGCTGTTTTGTGTATTTTTATACATATAAGTAACTTTCCTTTAAAAATTTTTTTCTTTAGGTATTTATTCAAAGGATATGCATGAATTTATAGCCTTTAATGTACAGTTCATATCGTTTGATCATTTATCAATTGGAGCATAGCTTTATATATATATATATGAATTTGATTCAGTTCTCTCTATTTGAGAAATGAGGCCTTATCAGAGAAACTTGCTTTGAAATTCTTTTTATAATTACTATTACTAACTGTATTACCCCCTCTCCCAATTAATTCTCTTCTCCTTTCACCTTCCTCAAAAGTGTTTGAGTACTGAGCATTCCTTCCCCCAATATGCCCTTCCCCCAACATACCCTTCCCCCTTCCCATTTCTCATAAAATATATTATTTCCTCTTTGAGCCAATTCTGATGAGAGTAAGGTTCACTCTTTCTCTCCTTCCCCTCTTCTCCTTCCCTCTAAAAGCTTTTTCTTGCCTCTTTTTTATAGCAGATAATTTTTACCATTCCACTTTCTTTCTCTTTCTTCCAGTACATTCCTCTTTCACCCCTTAACTTCATCATTAAAAAAAAAAAAAAAGATATTATCCCTTCATATTCAACTCAAATCTGTGCCTTCTGACAAACCTTATTAAGTTTCTTATGATATCATTTTCCAGATTATCTCATATGTTTCTCCAGAATCTTTTATTTGAAAATCAAATTTCCCATTGTCTCTGGTCTTTTCATCACAAATGCTTGAAAATACTATGTTTCATTGAACAACCACTTTTTCCCCTGAAGGATTATATTCACTTTTGTTGGTAGGTGATTCTTGGTTGTTATGGCCAGAACTCTGAACTTGAAACAAAGGATTCTTACAAGATACTAACTAAGTGGAATTGATAAAGACAATGGTTATCTAGTTTAGCATGGTGATTAATAGTACTCTTAAGTTCATTATGATTGATTTAATCTTACAACAAATAATGGTTTCCTAGAGATGTAATGATTGGTTTATACTCAATGTGGAGCATATAAGCAGGGACTGAGAGTCATAGAAGACAAGCGCTCTTCTTTTAATTATGACTTTCAGATAGACCAATAATTTTAAAATTACCTCTTCTGGAAAAAAAAATTCTCTCTTGGATCTGTTTTTCAGGTCAGTTGTTTTTTCCAATGAGATATTTCACATTTTTCTATATTTTTCTTTTTTCTTTTGTTTTATTGTATCTTGATTTTTCATAGAGGCATTAGCTTCTATTTGCTCAATTCTAATTTTTAAAGAATTATTTTCCTCAGTGAGATTTTTTTACCTCCTTTCCCAACTGACCATTTTTTTTCTTTTTAAGGCATTCTTCTCCTTGTTAGGGCTTTATATTTCTTTTTGCATCACTCTCAATTCTTTTCCTAATTTTTTCTCAAAAATCTCAAAAAGAGAGATGGCTCTCTTGCTTGAATTTCAAAATTTCTTTTGAGATCTTCCATAGCGTGAGTCAAATTCTTATTTTTTCTTGGAGGCTTTGGTGTAGGAACTTTGATTTTGTTATCATTTTCTGAGTGTGTATATTTTGATCTTCCATTGTCTTTCAATAATCAGAAACTTTTTCTGTTGTCTGCTTATTTTCCTAGCCTTTTACTTGGCTTATAACTCTTTGTTAAAGTGGGACTCTGTTTCCAGCATGGAGGGTTCACTGTCCCAAGCTTCAGGGATTTTGTGCAGCTGTTTTTAGAAATCCTTCTAGAAACTAGAGCATAATCATTCCTTTCTTCCTTGGAGCTGTTAGAAGTGTCCTTGCTTTACTGTAGCTGTAACATCTAGTGTGCTAAAGCAACAGAGTCCTGCTCTGCTGATGCTGGGGCTGGGACTGGGGCTGAGGTAGGCCTGAGGTAGGCATGGCCTGTGCTGAGACTTCATGCCAGACTCCCACCCTAATTCAACAGTTCTTTTCTGCTGACCTTCCAAGTCCTTTTTGGTGTCTGGATTGAAAGGTCTGGAAGCCACCAGTACTGATCTGATTTAGAAATCAAACTATAACTGTATCCTGGCTTGTTCTAGCATGGATTACACTGGGACTGCATGCTGCATTTCCACCCTGATGTCACAGACCTTTTTACTGACCTTCTAAGTTGCCTTCAGATGGAAAATGTTCTACTATATTTTGGGAAATGTTATGATGCTCTAAAACTTATATAAAGATATTTTAAAAGGAATTTGGAGCAGTTTGTGGGAGAAGTTGAATGAGTCCCTGACTTTACTCTGCCATCTTGGCTTCAGTTCCTCACATGATTAAGTTTTGTATTTGAAAGTCAAATATTCTATTAAATTCTAGTCTTTTTTATCAAGTATGCTTGAAAATCTCACATTTCATTAAATTCCATTTCCACCCTAAAAGATTATATTCAGTTTTGCTGGGTAGCCCATTCTTGGTTGCAGGGTTCTGACTTTTGATCCAGTCTGCTATCTGCCTCTGCTTTATGGGAGAGTTCATCCCATTCACATTTACGGTTAAAATTACTAATTCTGTATTCCCTACCATCCTAATATCCCCAGATTATGCTTTTCTTTTTCTTGACCTCCTTCCCCCCTTCCCTGGTATTAAATTTATTAGTCCCCCTTACATCATGCAGCTCTCCCTCTTTAGGATCCCTCCCTCTCCCTTTGAATCCCTTCCCCTTTCTTGTACGCTTCCCTTATTGTTCTTTTTCCTTTTCCCTTTTCCTCTCCCACTTTTTAATGAAGTGAGAGAAGATTCTCTGTAAAACACATATGTTAATTATTTCCTCTTTGAGCCAATTCTGATGAGAGTAGGATTCACACAATGCTGCTCCCCCTCTCTAAGTTCCCTCAGATATGATAGGTTTCCTTTGCCTCATCATCGCATGTAGTTTCCCTCTTTTTACCTCCCCTTTTCCCTTTTTCTGACACTATTCCCTTTCCATTTCTACTTCCCTTTTTTATGTTCTATCAGTAAAATCAAATTATACATGTGGTTTTTATGTATATCCACAACAGAAATATAGTTCTCAAGAGTTCCTTTTACCTTTTTCTACTTCTCTTGAGTCCTGTGGTTGGAGATCAAATTTTTTGTTTAAGTCTGGTTTTTTCCTTAGAAACAAATGGAATTCCTCTGTTTCATTAAATGTCCATCTTCTTCCATGGAAAAAAATGCTCAGCTTAGCTGGGTAGTTTATTCTTGGCTGCATTCCAAGTTCTTTTGCCTTTCGGAATATCAGATTCCAGGCCCTTCGATCCTTTAATGTTGAGGCAGCCAGATCTTGAGTGACCTTTATTGTGGCACCTCAGTATTTGAATTGTTTTTTCCTGGCTGTTTGTAATATTTTTTCTTTAGTCTGAAAATTCTGAAATTTGGCCACAATATTCCTCAGAGTCTTTATTTTAGGGTCTTTTTCAGAAGTGTTCAATGAATTCTTTCAATGCCTATTTTACTTTCCAGTTCTATTACTTCTGAGCAGTTCTCTTTGATGATTTCCTATAAAAATCGTATCTAAATTCTTTTTTTCATCATAATTTTCAGGTAGTCCAATGATCCTCAGGTTATCTCTCCTAGATCTATTTTCTAGGTCTGTTGTTTTTTCAAGTAAATATTTGACTTTTTTTTTCCCAATCTTTCATTTTTTTGGTTTTGCTTGACTCATTCTTGATGTCTCAATGAATCAGTCATTTCTATTTGTTCGGTTCTGATTTTTAGTGAGTTATTTTCTTCATTAGCTTTTTTTACTTCTTTTTGTATATGTTCAATTGAGTTTTTACATAAGTTATTTTGCTCTATGGAGTTTTTTTTTCCATTTCACTAATTTTTTTTTTTTAGTGAATTATTTTCTTTTTCCAATTCTCAAATTCTGCATCCCTGCACTTCTTGGGAGTTTTTTACCTTTTCCAATTCACATTTCAGGAAGTTGTTGCTCACTTGCATAGCTTCTCTTTCCCTTTCCCATTTTTCTTCTACTTCTCTTTTAAGGTTTTTAATAGTCTCTTCTAGGAGAGCCTTTTGTATTGGAGACCAACAATTATCTGGAGACTGTCTGCTATTAGTCTCTTCAGGGTAGAAAAGCTGCTCTCTTTCTGTATAGAAACTATCAATAGTCCTTTTGATTTTTTTTACTCATTTTTTAAAGCCTGTAAGGTCTGCCTTCAGGGCCAGGAGGTTATCAGCTTCCTCTGCAGAGCAGTAATAGGTGTATGGACGGGTAGCTGTCCTGCCAACCGGCTTCAAAAAGCAGTGAGGTACTGGTGGAATGCTCTGGAAAAGAGTTCCCCACCAGGAAGTAACTCAGGTCTTCAGAGTTGAGCTGGGAAAGTGCCCTGCAAAGAACCCGGCTGTGTGGGATAATGACTGCCCTGGGGCTAGATGCTAGCAGTGAGAGTTTCACTACCCCAAGCCAAATCCCGCCCTGGGGCTGTGGATGTTAGTAGCTGAGCAGTGAATAGCCCTGCAGGGACCAGAAGTGTCTCTACCCCAGGAAGCACAGTCCTTCTGGGGAAGTTCTATTGTCTGAGGCTGAGCCCCACTCTGTGCAGATTAG
Organism: Antechinus flavipes; assembly: GCF_016432865.1. Taxonomy (NCBI): domain Eukaryota; kingdom Metazoa; phylum Chordata; class Mammalia; order Dasyuromorphia; family Dasyuridae; genus Antechinus; species Antechinus flavipes. Next base: position 231,082,223 of record NC_067402.1, read on the forward strand.
AGGCTTCCCCAGGCTGTGCCCCACTGCTGTGCAGATTTGAACTTGCCCCAGCAAAAGCCCCGAACTGCAGGATGTGGCTGCAGGGCTGTGTTATGGTCTGCCTGAGTCATTTCCGGGTTTGGGTGGTTAAAGTTAATCTTGTTAGGTTCTGGCGTTTTTTTAGAGTACTCTCTGTTTTAGCCAGTTTACTGCTTTGTAATCAAGGCAGAGCAGTTAGCCTATAGCAGAGTCATCTCTATAACTTCTCTAGCCACAGAGATCACACCCGTCCCTGGTCTGCTCAGGACGCTAGCCTCTTGCTGCCTGCGCTAGTCTGTTCCTGGCCTCTCAGGACAAACCTTTCCTGTCGATCTTCCAGATTATTTTCAGCTGGTAAATTGTAGTGCTTCTAATCTTCATGAATTTTAGCAGTGAAGAGCTATTTTTGAGGCTGAATTCAATAGTTGGTTGAGGGGATGAGAGGAGCTTAGAAAGTCATGAGTGCCTTCTCCGCCATCTTGGCTCTGCCCTCCTATTATAGCTTTCAATAAGTTGAACAATTTTTAAATTATCTTTCCTACATTTATTATTCAGATCAGTTGTTTTCCCAAAGAGTTATTTCATGTTGTATTCTTTTTTATTCTTTTGGTTTTACTTTATTGTTTCTTGATTTCTCATAAATTTGTCATTGCTTCTCATTTCTCATTAGCTTCCATATGGCCAATCCTAATTTCTTAGGAATTATTTTCTTCAGTGAGCTTTTGTACCCTCTTTTCCATTTAGCCAGTTCTACTTTCTAAGGAGCTTTTTTCTTCAGTGAATTTTTGTGCCTCTCTTTTCATTTGGCCACTTCTGCTTTTTAAAGGCATGCTTCTCCTCATTGGCTTTTTTCCTCATCTGACCTAGTCTTTTTTTTTTTTTTTAAGATTTTATTTTCTTCAGTATTTTTGAGCATTTCTTTTACCAAGCTGTTGACTTGTTTTTCATGATTTTCTTGCATCTCTCATTCCTCTTGCCAATTTTTCCTCTGCCTATCTGACCAACATTTGTAAGCTGTGAACTCCAGCTGCTGCTGCTTTTCTTCAATATCTTCTAGTTTGCTGGTACATCCTGTGCTAGACTGTGCTCCACTCTCACCCTGATACAACAGATCTTTCCTGATAGTCTTCTAAGTCTTGAACTGGAAAATTGTTTCACTTCATCTTTTTGTGGGTTCTGCTCTCTAGAATTTCTTTAGAGTCATTATTTTAAAATATTTGGAAGGCTTGGGGGAGAGCTCAGGTGAGTCTTTACCTTACTCCAACCTGATTTGGTTCTGGCCTTATCTTGTCATCATGCCAAGAATTTTTAAGAAAGTTGGAACTGCAAAATTTCATACCTCAGGGAGGAATGCAGTATATTTTCCAAAGACTGGTGAATGGTAGACAGAGACAGACAAAGTATGATCATTTTCTTCTATAGCATTTTCTTCTGTAGCTGTTTCCAGTTCATAGTGATTTCTAGAAACATGATGGAGTATCCATGCATCAGAGAAGGAGAGGAACTTAACATTGGCAATGACAGAATGACAGAGTAAATGATATCCATGAGAGATTGTGGACAGAGAATGGTTGGAATGGTTATGTTGGAAGGAAGAAGTGAGGGCAGAGAGGAGAAGAGAGAGAGAGAGAGAGAGAGAGAGACAGAGAGACAGAGAGACAGAGAGAGAGAGACAGAGAGATAGAGCAGAGAGAGACAGAGAAGTAGAGACAAAGAGAATGGATATCTCCTATCTTTAACAATGAAAAACAGTAGACTGGGAACTGGAGATGAGAGGGTAGTAGAATAGGAGTAGAGTGCCAATGTAAGATGGTGGTCCAGAGGAGAAATAATGGGTATCTGTTAGCAAGAGTCATTATTCTAGCTTACAACACAAGATAACACCATTTCCACAGGATATCACTTCCTTCTTGGGAAAAAAGAGCAAGCTTGTCTCTTAGTGGTTGGCTGAAAGCTTACAAGTGGTTGGAAATTTTGTCTATGTTTTGCCTTAATTCCTATGCTAGTAAAACTTTGGTTAATTGTTAAACTTTATTCATTAGTGTTTGGGTGTAGTGGTAAGGGAAGTAACTGGACTGAGAGAAAACTTGATTTAACAACTTTCCAAAGCAGAGAAAATTATACTCACCAAGGGATAAGGGGTTTTTCCTAGAATTAAAATGGGTCAGTAATTACTGTGATGGCTAGCTGGAGTGAGTTAGGTAGCCATCATTTTCTTGGCCGTGTGACCAGGTCCACACAAAAGGGAATGGTTAGAGAGAGAAAGTCACAGTCCAAAGGAGGAGTGGGTCCTGGAGAAGCTCAGATAACACAGAGAATCCAGCACTAGATTCAAAATTCAAAGCTTTTCCAACTTTGATTATATATTATATACTGGCAGGAAATTATAGATTTAGAAAATGAATAAGTTTGACTCGGTCCAGCTTAAGTATTGTCTTACTTAAGAGTTTTCTCTCTTCTGAATACATCTATTGAAATCTGGACTTTTTCAGACTCAGGTTCTTTCAGACCCAGATGGAAAACATCTAGAAAGTCTCATTTTCTTTTTTTGTTTTGCCTACTAATCTTAAGCTTGTACTCTCTTAGATCTTTTAGAGAGTGAGGAAATAGGTCTGATTTTCTATCCAAGTCCAGGTATCATGAAAAGGGCATTGCATATGAATCAGAGGGCTTATTTTGAAATCCCATCTCTGTCATTTACTTTCTGAATTACCATGGCTAACAGCCTAACCTCTCTGAGGCTCAGTTTCTCACTTTTTAAAAATTAAAAACAATTCATTATGAAGATGACAAAAGAGAACTTCTATGTAGTTTATGATTTTGATTATTAAATTTAGCATGGTAGTGACAAAATTGCCTAGTTTATGTTTCCTGATAGTCTTTTTTTCCTTTTCTTATGTGTATTTTTAAAAGTGTTTTGTTAATGCTCTCTTTTTTCCTTTGCATCTCTATCATTGCCTACTCTCTCCCTCTCCATTCTCCTATGTTATTAAAACTATGGCTAATTGTTAAACTACATGTACTAGTGTTTTCATTCTCCCCTCCATCCCTCTTTTATAATAAGTATAGTCAAACAAAATGTATTTTCCATGATTGAAAATGTATTCTGCACTTCTGGTCATCATCTTTCTACCATGAGGTATGTAAATTTTGAATAAGAAAAATTCTGAACCTGGTCACAACTCATAATTCTCATTTGGTCAGTTCCTTGTCTTAGCCTTTTAGATGTGGTTTAACCAAGACAATGATCATTTCCCCATTAGAATATAAATACCTTGAGGGCAGGGACTAAACTTTTCATTGTATCTGCAGCATGCACAATGCCTGGTACTTAAGAGAACCTTAAAACACACTTGAAGTGAGTTGAATTGGAATCTGGACATTACCTCTCTTAATGAAATCTAAGTTCATGGTAACTTTTTTGGTTACCATGTTATATTATTAACTTAATAGTGAGTTTCATTCCATTAAAACCTCCTTTTTCACACGAATATAGTTGTCTTGTTATACTTCTTTTATACCCTTGTAATTGACTTTTATCTCTAGTAAATTTAATCTTATTATATCCAACCCATTGTTCTAATCCAAGCCTTCTAATACCATACTTCCCAGTAAAGGGGCTATAAAACAATTTGAGTTTTATAAGGGAAGATAATATGAGTTTTTGCTATTGCTCTTATCCCCTAAGTCCTGAGCAAAAGTTATTTGTCATGTGTAATATGACATAAAGTTATCCTTAGCAGAGAGTGACACAAGATATTTGATTTTTATACTTACTGCAAAAACACAGCAATAAAGATCACTGTGAAACTTTTTTTTTTACTCCAGACATAACTGAAAGGATATCTTTCACAACTTATGAATAGTTTTACTCAAAGATTGTGGTATAATAGAAAGAGCATGGAAGTCAGATGACATGGCTTCAAGTCCTGCTTCTATCACTTGCTAACTCGCTTCATTTGAAGACACATACTTTTGGCTCCATCCTAAGTGAGAATCTTCTAGCCACAGCTTTTCCCATCTTGGGAAACTTCCATTTGTCCATGGAAGACCCACATACCCACCAGTAAGAAGTCATATTCCTGTCTCTCTCCTGGGATTTAATTGGAAGGAACAATTTCCTTTTCCCTATTTTAATTCAATTCATCGATCTATTAAGATTATTTAATTAAAATATTTAAATAAAGTGTAAATAAGGAGGATCAATTTCTTCCTCTCTTTTGAAAGAGGGGTTTGGTTTATATCAAAGAACTACTGATTGATTGTTTTGGGGATTTCTTTTTTTATGAGAAGAGAGCTTCTGCTATCTTTTCTGTCCCTCTGAAGTCCTACAGAAAGGACAGTGCAATTTCATTTACTTCTTGGCCCCATTTTCCAAAGATAGAAATCATTTCAGATTTAGTCAAAGCCACTATCTGATGTGCTTGTGCTTTTTTCCCCTTGGATCTAGGTATTTAATATGTTTTTCATTCTTAAATGGCTCTGTCCTGGTTCAATAAGGCTAACATAGCCAAGTCCTACACAGGTAAAGTGTTATTATATTAGAACAGAAGAATAGAAGTTACAAGGGAGGCAGATTTCAGTCCAACATAAATAAAAACTTAACAAATAGAAATGTCCCAAAATGGAACACAATGTTAGTGGAGAAAGAGAACAAAGGTTGTACTATTACTCAGTGAGGATGTTGTAGAAGGGAGCCAGGTAGAGCTTGGGCTACATGAATTCTGACATTCCTTTTTGTTCTAAGATTCTGTGATTTTTTTTCCCTAAATATTACAGTTGTGAGGCCTTATGCAAGTCAAATAACCTTTTGACCTCGGTTTCTTGATTTATAAAATGAAGTCTTTCTTTGTGAAGGGAGAAAGAAAAAAAGACAGCAAGAGAGAAAGATAGGTTTGAAGTTAAATAAGTTTAGGGCTATTAAAGATTCTACTTTCTCTTTCTCCATAGTGTGGTCTACTTTTTTTATGGCAACCACTTGTTCAAAATGCAATAAAAATCAGCTTATTTTTACCTGGAGACAAAACCCATTATAAAGGTGCAGACAACAAATTAATACAATTTAAGGGTAAGTTCATCAGGCAGCATTTGGGGAAAGAGTGGGTGGAGAAGGGATAGATTCATCCAGCTCTGTAGTAGTAGTAAATTCTGTCCAGGCAGGTCATTCCTTAAGTAGACCAGTAAGGGCAGGCAAGAATTCAAAAACTCATGATTATATTAAGTTTAAGATTGTAGCACCTTTCCCATGCAATTATCTGGTTACACCTCAAGCCCTATCCTCTCAAAGAAGGGTCCATTTGTCTCATGAAGCTTCTATCTCCTATGATTCTTCAATTCCTCCTTATAGAGGAAGAAAAAATATACATACTTCCTTTCAGCCACCTTGCTAATAAGGCACTAGAATAATGATTATATATCTCAAACCATGATGTGAATGTTACTTATGCTTGTGTTTTGCCCTATTTTCTTTTTGAATTATTATTTTTGTCTTGGCCTCAATTTATGATGATTCAGGGAGATGATGTCTGATAAAGCAATTTCTGATCATCCTGGCATACACAAAGATTATTACCCTTGCTTCCTCATGGGGAGTATTAAGGATTAAATACTACAAAAATGATATATAAATAGGTTATTGTTATTCTATGTTGTAGAAGAAAATGTTTATTGTTCTCATGGCTAAGCACAACTCCAGCACTATAAAGTGGAGCATTAGTGATAAGAAACTGTTCCTAAAATTTTGCAGATCTGATCAGGAGAGAACTGTCCAAGTATACCTACTAAACCTTATAGAGTAGTAATTATGACATAAAAGGGAAAATAGCAGTAGAAGTGTTCAGTAATAAACAGGAGGGCAAAATCAAGGGAAGGATCTAGCAAAATGACTAAAGATTGCTTTACAAAAATTCATAAAGTATGGGTAATAAGCAAGAGCAGAATGCAGGAGGCACATTTGACCTCATTATCATCACTGAAACTTCTGTGGAATGGAATTCATACCTGAAATAAAATTCTAGAAAGTGGTATCTTGTTCAAAGGGAACAGAATTTATGTTATGTGGGCAAGATGAACTATTTTCTTAGATATTGAAAGAACTACCTATTGCTGTATCTAAGTATCATTTCTAGTGATATTTGGAAGATTATGGAAAACAAGATTGGAAAAGGATAGATGTTATCCTAATTTTCAAAAAAGGAGATTAAAAAGTCTGAAAATTATAGTGTAGTGAAAATGACTGATTCTTGGATAAATTATAGAACAGATTATTAAAGAAATGTTTGGTGAACATCAAGAAAGGGAAGTGGTGATTAGAAATAGTCAGCATGATTTCATTAAGAACAATTCATACTAGATTAATCTCAATTCTGCTATTGGCAGAATACTAAGATAATAGATGAGGGTAAGCGTAGTTACATTTTACTCAGATGTTATCAAGGCTTTTGATAAATATTTTCATACTAATTTTGTGGAGAGGATGGAGAGAAATGGATAAGATAATAGTACAATTATATGAATTCATAATTGGCTGGATGGCAGTCAAATAATAGTTATTAATGGTTCAGTGTCAATGTGCCAGGAGCTCATTAATGGAGTACCTTAGGATTTGGATTTCACCGTGTGCTGTTTAACATTTCAATTACTAGGATAAAGGTATGGACAGCATACTCATCAATTTGATAGATGGCATACAAGTGGAAAAGATATATAAGACTATGGATGACAGAGTATGGATTTTTAAAAAAGATCTTGACAGACTAGAACATGGTCTCAGTCTCCTAAGGTGAAATATTGTTGTTTATTGAAGAGGACCATGATATCAAGGAGGTGATGCTATGATATGCAAGTGAATTGGATTTAAGTGAAGGAAGACTGTACAAAGTTACCAGCCTCACTGTCTCCCCCAGAACCATCTAGGTCTAGTGGCAAGATATAGATCAGGATGACTGGAAATGCCCTAGATGTAGTGGAAGACCTTGGCCTTTTTAAACCGAGTCTTTAACAGGTTATTGAAACAATGCCCAATATCCAAATTGTGATTAAGGCAAGGTAAAAAATGAGGCACAGAATGATCTCTTTTACCTACTCAAAAAAAATCAATATGGGAGGGGAAGACTCTCAGAGTTTCTGTCCAAAACAAAAACAATTGAAATTTACATTCATTCTGAGTCAATTTGGGTCCAAACAATGACTACTGTGGGGCTTAACCTGGTACCCATTGTTGGACAATCAATGAGAACTACTGTGATTTGGGTTTAAGGCATGGTCCTTAAGAAAGAAATCTACCCCCTAAATCTCAAGATTTAGGTTTCAGTGGGGTTTCAGTGATCAAAATTTACATTTCTCTGGGCAGAGCACCTGCAGGTAAGAATATGATACCCTATATGAAAAAAGATAAGGGAAAGAAGAAAAAAGAAAAGAAAAGGAGCTGTGTTACCCAATTGTCCAGTTCCAATTGGATCCTCAGTTTACAGAGGTTGCTGTTTGTCCTTCCTTCTTGAAGAGGACCATGACATCAGGGAGGTGTTGCCATGACATGCAAGTGCATTGGATTTAAGTGAGAGAAGGCTGTGCAAAGTCACTTATCACATTCCCTTCTCCAGAGTCATCTAAGTCCAATGACAAAATATAAATCAGGATGACTGGAGATGGCCTTAAGGTGAAATGCAATAAGGATAAGCACAAAGTTCTTCACTTGGGTGCAAATAATCAATTTTACAAGGGCAAATTTGGGGAGGTGGTTCAAAAGCAATTATTTCCAGAAAGACCTAGAATTTTAGTGAACTACGAGTTCAATATGAGTCAGCAGTGGGATTCAGCGAAAAAAAAAAAAAAAGGCTAATATAATCTTGAGCTTCATTAACGGGGCATAGCTTCCAGGAATAGGAAGTTGATAAACTCATTTTTTTCTCTGCTTTTGTAAGACCTAATCTGGGATACGGCATTCAGTTCTGAGCATTTCAATTTAAGATGACCATTGACAAATTGCCCAGAAAATGCCATTGACAAAATGCCCAGAAAAAGTTAATCAGGATAATGAAGGAATGTAAGCCCAGATCATTTCAGTATTAATTAATTGAAGAAATTGGGCATATTGAGCCTATGGAAGAGAAAACATGATAGTTATCTTCAATTACATGAAGGACCACTAGATCATGGGAATGATTAGACTTGTTCTGTTTACTTCAAAGGGAAAAACCAGGAACAATGGATTGAAGTCACAAATTTAGGCTCAATGTTAATATAAAAATGTCCTTATAATTTAAGCTGTCACAATGTAGATTTAAGAAATGTTTTCCTCTCTTTGGAGGTCTTGAAGCAGAAGATACCACTTGTGGGGGATGTTTTAATGGTGATCTCTTTCAAATATGAATGGCTACTGGGTCCCTTCCAATTCAAATTCTTTGATTCTTTAGATAAGAAGAAGAAGGAAACTGGCAAAACAACTCTATATGTTAAGAAAACACATAAGAGGAAATCCAGAAACCAGAGCAAGAAAGCATGAAAGAGAGCATTTGGACAAAAATAAATGGAGGGAAAACCAAATGATATTGTCATGGAATAAACTATAGAGAAGTTAGCTAGAACGAGGTAATAGATAAGGTCAGGATATTGAGAACCTATGACAGAGTCATGATAACAAGACAGCATTTATCAAGATGCCTGTGTGTGTGTGTGTGTGTGCGTGCACACTAAAACCAGAGAAGCTAATACATTTGTGGGTTGCTTTTACGGTAATTTCTTTAAAAGACAGAACATGTGACAAGGGGAATTTCTACTTTGGGTCTTATTCAAACCAAAGGGGAACTGGTTGTTGAAGTAGATATGACGGTAATATTGGAGACCTTTCTATCTTACTATAAGAAAAACTTATGTGTCAGCCTCAATTTAGGGAGAACAGATTTCAAAAGTTCAGAGCAAAGAAAGACAGGGATTCTATAGCACACTATTCTATAGAGAAAAACAGTCTAAGGAAATAGGAAACAGTCAAAAATGAGATTCCAAAGACATAAATACTAAAAACTGAAATGAGGACAAAAAGGAGGTCCTATTTTATTTTTTAATAATAGCTTTTTATTTTCAAAATATAAAAAAAGATAGTTTTCCACATTCATCCTTGCAAAACCTTCTGTTCCAAATTTTTCTCCCTCCCTTTCCCCCTTCCCTCCCCTAGATACAAGTAATCAATATATGTTAAAATGTACAATTATTCTATAAGTATTTTCACATTTATTATGTTGTAAAAGAAAAAGCAGATAAAAAAGAAAAAATTGAGAAAAAAACAAAAAGCAAGCAAACAGCAATAAAAAAGATGAAAATACTATGTTGTGATTCACATTCCATCTTGGATAGTCCTCTTTCTGGATGCAGAAATTGCATTTTATTGGAATTGATTTGAATCAACTCTTTGTTGAAAAGAGTTATGTCCATCACAACTGATCATCACATAATCTTTTTGTTGCCTTGTACAATGTTCTCTTGGTTCTATTCACTTTGATTAGCATCAATTCAAGTAAGTCTCTCCATGCCTTTCTAAAATCATCCTGCTGATCATTTCTTATAAAACAATAATATTCCATTATATTTATATACCATAATTTCTTCAGCCATTCCCCAACTGATGTGCATCCACCAAGTTTCCAGTTCCTTGCCACTACAAAAAGAACTGCTACAAATATTTTTGCACATGTGTGTCCTTTTCCCTTTTTTGTGATCTCTTTGGGATACAGGTATAGTAGAGACACTGCTGGATCAAAAGGTATATACAATTTCATAGCTCTTTGGGCACAGTTAAAAATTGTTCTCCAGAATGGTTGGATCAGTTCACAACTCTACCAACAATTTATTAGTGTCCCAGTTTTCCCACATCCTCTCCAACATTTATCATTATCTTTTCCTGTCATCTTAGCCAATCTGAGAGTATAGTGGTACCTTAGAGTTGTCTCTGATTAATAGTGATTTAGAGCATTTTTTCATATGACTAGAAATGGTTTTAATTTCTTCATCTGAAAATTGTTTGTTCATATCCTTTGAGCATTTGCCATTTGGAGAGTGATTTGTAGTCTTATAAATTTGAGTTAATTCTTCATTTTAAAAATGAGGCCTTTATCAGAACCCTTGGATATAATTTTTTTCCCACAGTTTTCTACTTTCCTTCTAATCTTGATTGCATTGATTTTGTTTGTACAAATATTTTTAATTTAATATAATAAAAAATATCCATTTTGCATTTCATAATGTTTTCTAGTTCATCTTTGTCCATTAATTTCTTTCTTCTCCACAGACCTAAGAAGTAGATTATCCCTTGTTCCCCTAATTTACTTATAGTATCACCCTTTATGTCTAAATCATATTTCGACTTTATTTTGGTATAGGGTATTAGGTATTGGTCAATGCCTAGCTATTGCCATACTATTTTCCAATTTTCAAGACAAACTATTTTAGAAGACCAATAGGGATACATAGGAAACTCATTAATTGACTTAAATTTTTATAGGATGGAAGTAAAGGCATGTAATTAAATATAAGTGATGGAATAAGCATTTATTATCTTTTATGTGCCAGGCATTTTGCTAAATGATTTAAACATATTTTCTCATTTGAAACTTAGACCAACCAAAAAACTAGAAACTGAATGGATATGCTCATCAATTGGGAAATGGCTGAATAAGTTATGGTATATGAATGTAATGGAACATTATTGTTATGTAAAAAATGATGAGTAGGCTGATTTCAGAAAAGCCTGGAAAGACTTATATGAACTGATGCTGAGTGAAGTGAGCAGAATCTAGAGAACATTGTATATAGTAGCAGCAAGGGTGATGATCAACTTAACAATGAGGTGATTCAAGGCAGTTCCAATAGATTTGAAAAATGCCATCCCTATCCAAAGAGAGAACTATGAAGACTAAATGTGGATTGAAGCATAGTATTTTCTTTTTTGTTTGTTTGTTTTTCTTTTGTTTGTTTCTTTTCCTTTTTGTTCTGATTTTATAATTGAAGAAAAGGCAGACAAAGGTTAATGACTTGTTCAGGGTCTGAGGCTACATTTGAACTTGTCTTCTTAACTACAAATATAGTTCTCTGTCTACCACCCAGGGGCCTTTACATACAAAAATATTGTATACTGTCAGAACAATATTAGGAACATTAAAGTAATGAATGAACTGAATGCAATAATTGAGTTGATTAAACAAAAATGATATTTAGATAAATTAAGGAAAGGTAACAGATCAAACGCGGCATGTTTATTCTCACAGACTAGAGAGATCAGGACAGAGTCAGGGGTCTTCAGCCTCTCACGTGACTGTCGCATCATCAATTTTTTCAAAGCTTGACCGAGGATCCTTAGGTCCTGCCCCCCATTTGGACCCATAAATAGATTTCTGGGGTCTGTGGAAAGATGGAAAAAGTGACTGCTTCATTCTCACTTGTAACTGAAATTTTAATATTTCTCCTTCAATTATAACGTTATTCTGAGAAAAGGGTCCGTAAGCGCCACCCGTCTTCGAAAGGGATCCACAACACACACAGAGGTTTAGGACCCCGAGTTAGAAGACGTTGGAGACCACCCCCTTAAAGGAGGTAGCTGACATCTGGGAGGAGGTCTTGAGTGAGCCCCCACCGGAAACAATCAGTAAACATTTCGTGTGTTGGTCGTTGTGTACACAAGGCAGCAAGGAAAGGGTCCCCGCTCTTAAGGCAAGGATAGAATGATAAAATTTTGCTTTTATTTTCCCTGATGAGAAGGATGATCTTTGAACTTGTAAGGGCAGGACAAAAATCATTACTAATATAATAATTATATTCTGATGATATTATAAGAATATAATAATATCATAAATATTTGCCTTTCTCTTCAAAAATGAGATGATTCAAACTAGTTCCACTTGTTCAGTCATGAAGAGAGCCATCTACACCCAAAGAGATGTCTGTGGGAGCTGAGTCTGGACCAGAACATAGCATTTTCATTCTTTCTGTTATTGTTTGCTTGCATTTTTATTTTCCTTCTTGGGTTTTTTCTTTCTAGATCTGATCTTATCTAGATCTGCAGCAAGATAACTGTATAAATATGTATACATATATTGGATTTAACATATTTTAACATATTTAACATGTATTGGACTACCTACCATCAAGTGGAAGGGGTGAGGGTAAGGAGGGAAAAAGTTGGAACAAAAAGGTTTCACAAGGATCAATGTTGAAAAATTATCCATGCATATGTTTTGTAAATAAAAGCTATAATAGTAATAATAATAAAAAGAATAATAAAATAAATAAAAATGAAATAATGCCTACTTGTCATTATTAATATGTTTATGTTATCAGGCATGAGTATGAAAAGAACTGACATTTGAGATTGCTGACCTACTGCAAGTGGATGCCACAGTACCAAAGAAGAGCAAATGTTTTCACTTTCAATAATAGAGAATAGAATCTGTAGCTCATAAGAGTCCAGTGCACTCAATTCTTATCCACAATAAGATGCTACAGCTTACTATTAAAGTTAATGTCTTTGAGCCTTTAGAACAAGAAGTATGATCATCACTGAGTTATCATAAACAGAACATTACAGATTAACCACATTTTCTTTTTTAAAGTTTTAAACAGTATTACTAAAGTAGTAGTTCATGGAAATGTGGGCATTAATCTAGATTTTAACAAAACATTTGAGAGTCTCTCATGTTATTCTTACAGAAAAGATGAATAAATTTAGTGTAGATAATAGTTTAGTTGGATACCTTTCTTTCATAAATTTAGAATTGGAAGGAACTTAACTTTTATTATCTCCTTTCTCTCTTTTTGTAGATAAGGAAATTGTGATACTCAGACAGTCTGAATGATTTGGTAAAGTCCACGGTCCCACAAGTGAGAAGTAAGCAAAGCCAGGCTTCACACCCCCAAAAGTAGTCATTAAAATATTAAATGGCAATTGGAGGTATGTTAAATTGAAGAGTCCCTAGATTCTACTTAACATTTTTATCCACAATGTGGATGAATGCAAAAATAGTAACCTTGCACCATCCTAAATGATTTTGTGAGAATTTTCTGCAGGAGAATTATGACTAGATGAAATCGATTGTATTTGCCAGTAAAGGATTCACTCACTGAGACCTTCTATTCCACTTTTAGATGGAATTCCTCTGTTTGACATGGACTATCAGAAACTGCATGCAGAGTTTCATTTTAAGTATGAATGGACATCATCAGATCTTGGTCTAGATTTAGTCAAGGTGCTAAATTAGATACCAGGTAGAGTAGATAGTATAAAGTAATTTTTGGTTAGAACCAATGTGAATTGCTGATCCATAGGCTTTGTGAGATCATAGATTCCTAAGGGAGTAGATGAAGACAATTTGTGACATGAAAACTACAGGGGCATTAACACCAGGAAATAGATTGTGAGTCTGGGACTATCTCTGGAGAGAATACTAACTGTGGAAAACTGTGTAGCTTTGAACAAGTATTTCTTGCTCACACTGACTATGGAGAAATGGTTACAAACTCAACTTGGAACTATGGAGATCTATAAGCAACAATAGTGGCCAACAGAAAATTAGAAAAAGGATGTGAATCCTATGGAATTCATCAGGCGCTCTGCTAACCACTCTAAATATTCACTTGAATTTGAGAGAGAGAATATCTAGGAATCTGAGTCTCAGGCTTTGAAGGGAACATCCACCAAACATGTATCAGCTCTGTAGAAACTGCCTGGTGGCAAACCAGTAATTAATACAGAAGAGGAATAGAGAGACACAATGGATAAAGTGCTGGGCTTGAAGGCAGGAAAACGCATCTTTCTGAGTTCAAATCTGATCTCATTGTGTGACCCTAAGCAAATCACTTTATCCTATTTACCTCAGTTTTCTATTAAATGATCTGGAGAGGGAAACACTGTCAAGAAAACCCCAAATAAGATCATGAAGAGATTAAAACAACTGAATAAGAAGAGAAGAGTCAATAGATAGGCCCTTTGTATTTTACCAACTTACCTTTCCTTTCTTCTATTTTGTAAAAATCTGTGCATTTTAGGTTTTCTTTGAGTCTTAACCTACATTTTCAAAGGCATTTCCCCTCACCTTTCTATAACAGGATTTACCTCCCAAGGAAAGAATATTGACTTGCTTTTGTAAGCATCTCTAAGCTAAGTAGAAGCTCCTCAGACTCAATCAGGATGGAGCTGCAACTTGTGTAACAATTTAATTGAGTCCTTATTTCTGTAAAGATGAATCCCCCTGCTTTGAACTGTTAAGTTAATTTAGAAGCTTTTAACAAAACTGTTTTTCCAGCAAATTAAAATGATTCAATCTGTTTGTAGTTCATCTAAGATGGGGCTGAGGTGTTATTTTAATTCCCCAGATAGCAATTGACTCTTATTTTCCCCACCTCTGCTTTTCTTATTCTTGGGGTTCTTTTTTTTCAATTTAAACAGAATAAGATTATTTTTTAAGGTTTCAAAGAGGGCCCTAGCAGAAAGCCCATCTAGTGGGCAAAAAAAATCTTCCAGATGTTTTCCTAAATCACACCTGATGGATGAAATAAGATGATAGATTACTAAGACATTCACATATGGAAATAACTATAATTTTAGAAAAGTGGGAAACCACAAATACCACTCTCACTAGTTACATGCTAATTTACCTGTTAAAATGTAATTTGTATAGCTTATTTAACTTGGGTTTTCAAAAAGTAGCTTTTCTGTTTACATAATGAAGTTTCAGACCAGGCAACAGAGTCTGAATAATGGATACAAATTGTCTTAAGCAGAGTCAGAGTTTTGAGACCTTTAAGGGCCATGACCAGTCTTAAGGAAAACTCAGATACCTCTATTCTTTGTCTTTTCCCTCCTATTGGTATCACTCCCATGTTCCCTATTTGAACTATGGCATTATATCCTATAAGAACAAAACTGAATTGCAATGAATTAACAATTACTAAAGGCTAGTGTTATTCAATCCAAGAGAATTTATCTGAGTTGTAGCAGCTGCTCTGAGACTATACCTCAGCTTCCAGGAAATCGTAATGGCAGAAGTAGCTGATCACTGCTACTGCTGATGCCTAGATAGCTTTCATCTATCAAAGGCATTCAATAATTCATATAGAAGCAGTAGCAGTCTCTCATTCCTGAATCTTGGATCATAGTTCTAGAAATGGGGAGAACAAACCTCAGAGATCATTAGCTGAACCCCTTCATTTTGAAAATAAAGAACTGAAGTCTACAGAAGTAAAATGACTTCCTTAAGATAAATGGATTTGGAAATGGAATTTGAACCAGGATCACTAACTCTAAGGCCAGTGATCTTTCTATTTTATCACACAGTTGTAAATAATGGCAGTGGCAAGACTTGGTTAAATGTGAATTGCAACAACTCCTCCTCTTCTTCTTCCTTAGCTGTCCCTGCCAGTGACGTCTAGACCACAGACACTGGGGAGGCTTTGCAGTGGTATTCTCTCTGATGCAGTGCCTGGTACCATTCCTGTTCCCATATGGGATTGTTAGAGTCGTAGTAATTACTTTTTTTTTTTTTGAAATGCCCATATTCATAGTTTCTTAAAGCCCATAACATTACATTCATATACCTTAAGTTGTCCAACCATTTTTCAATCAATGAATTCTTCAGTCATAATTTCTTGTTATAGTAACCTTCCATTCCATTTATGCACACAGTTTCTTTAATCATACCTCAGTCTAAGGATTTCTACTTTATTTACAATATTTTGCATTCATAAAAACTGATGCTCTGAATATTTTTATGAGTGTAAAGAAAAAATGGTAAGATTTGTAAGAACTCTTATTACAAGGTGAATTATGTGGAACCAGAAGAACAATTTACACAGTGATTTAAATAATGCAAACTAAAAAAAACCCTAAAAAGCTGCAATATTCTGAGTAATTGTAGTAAGAATCTGGAGAAGAAATAAAACATGCCTCTTTCCTGCACAATAGGTGCAGAAGGTCAAAAAAGTTGATGTATTGGTTGTTTATACTTAGCTATTTTAGTTCATTGCTAGGGAGTATATGTGTATGAGGGCAGGATTATTGAAAGAATTGAAAGAAAGTCCATAGAGATAGCTAAAAGGCAGATACCACACTGGAGAGTAATCAATAAAACTGATTCAAAGATGTAATGTAAATATAAATTGAATAATCAAAATTATGAAGGGAGGAGCTCTGTAACCTAAGCTGATATGAATAAAGCATGTTATTGGTCTAACACAAGAAAATAGTAGAATAAGAAAAAATAAGTGAATGGGTTACTGAGAGGCAGGAACATTATCATGAAAGGAGATGATCGGAAGTTGAAGAGCATGGGTTCAGGGGGGATGGAAGAGAAAACAAATCTAATGAAACTAATTTGTCAATATAGAAAATCCTAATAATAATCAGGAATGGTTGGGTGAAAAATAATAGGAGAGGAAGAACAGAATTAGCATAGGATAGTTCTTATGTTTTCCAGGAGAAGGATGGGAAATGAGAGAAGAATTTTGAAAAACACTCTTAAAAAGAGAAAATTTGAAGAACTTGAATGGGAAAAGATAGCCTACATTAATCAAATACTTTATTAGTTATTTTAAAAGGCTATGTTTAAGTAACTTAAAAAAACAAAACAATTCTTTCAACCTTTCAGCTTAAAGGAAAAATAGCTACACAGTTTATAAGCACTCACTGCTTTCAAAGTGCCCTTTGTTGAGAATTTGCTGCGGAGAAGTTTCTGTCTGTTAAAGAGAAGGTAATATGGTAATAAACTTCTAACTACTGTTAATCAAATGTTAAGACATTCAATGCAGTAAGACAACACACACATGAAGAAAGAACATGAAGAACATTAAGTTGAAAAAATTGGGCATGTCGATCAACAACATTACTGGGTTTTTTTTTTTTATTATAACTTTATATTGACAGAGGCTATGCCTGGGTAATTTTTTTTTTACAATATTATCTCTTGCACTCACTTCTGTTCCGACTTTTCCCCTCCCTCACTACACCCCCTCCCCAAGATGGCAAGCAGTCCTATACAAGTTAAATATGTCACAGTGTATCTTAGATACAATATATGTGTGCAGAACCGGACAGTTCTCTTGTTACACAGGAAGAATTGGATTTAGTGGGTAAAAATAACCTGGGAAGAAAGACAAAAATGCAAGCAGTTTACATTCATTTCCCAGTGTTCTTTCTTTGGGTGTAGCTGCTTCTGTCCATCCTTGATCAATTGAAACTGAGTTAGATCTCTTTGTTGAAGAAATCCACTTCCATCAGAATACATCCTCATACAGTATTGTTGTTGAGATATATAATTATCTCCTGGTTCTGCTCATTTCACTTAGCATCAGTTCATGTAAGTCTCGCCAATCCTCTCTATATTCATCCTGCTGGTCATTTCTTACAAAACAATAATATTCCATAACATTCAGGTATATTGCATTTAAATCTGATTTCAGGAAAACTACTTTCCAGTTTCTAGCAGGTCTAGTCAAATAGCAATTTCTTCCTCAAGTAATCTATATTCTCAGATTTAATGAATAGTTGAACAAGTTCATTTGTGCCTAATTCTTCCTTATCTAGCCTATCTGATCTTTTGATATCATTCCAAACCGTTTTTTAAAATAAGTTTTTAGTAATATCTTTTTAAAAATATCATCACAGGTTTTTCCCAGTATCTTTTCCCTTTTCCTTCTCAGAGAGCCATCCCTTATAACACATCGTTTCTTAAAAACATAAAATTTCACTTCCTAGTTCTGTGTGACCCTGGACAAGTCACTTAACCCCAGTTGCCTCAACAAAACAAACAAAACCTATAAAATTTGTATTAATTGCTACAGAACAAAACAAATAGAACCAAGAGAAAAATGTACATGATAATTTTTTTTAAAAGAGTGTAAGAATTGCAACTAATGGAAAAAAAAAAAAATTGGTGAATGTTCCAAAGGAGAATGAAAAAAGCCTCCTTCTATATGGCAGAAGCTGGGATAGAGGAACCTTCTAGAATAGGATATGTTCTCTTTTGAGAACATACATACACACATATAAACAAATATGAAAAGGGGTCACAAGAAAGGGCACATTCTCTTCAGGGATGGGTAGGAAATGGTTATGATATAAAGACAAAAGTTCTCAAAAAATCTTAAAAAAAAAAAGAAAAGAATAAAGCAATTTTAACACTTTTTATATGCCCTCTAGAGATATACCCTTTGTATGATATATGCAAGAATTCGGACACAATAAAATATAAGGCTAGTCACAACACCTTGATTTCTTCATCTGTAAAATGGGTATTATAATAATAATATCCATCCCTTGTATTTAAGAGATAAGATAGAAAATAAGTAGTACATTCTTAAATTAAAAATAGAGCACAAATAAACTATAAAATACTATTATTCTAACTGCTTTATTCTCATCAGAAAACTTGGCTGCTCTTATTTGTGTGACAGGTACAAATAGTACTAATCATTGGATTTAACTCTTATGCCAAGGAACATTGGAGGTCAGTTTTCTAAGCTTATGGAGGATGAGAAGCATCTACAGACCTTTTTAATTAGGCAATTCTACTTTGTTACTTCCTTTCCTGGAATAGTAAGGTATATTTGCCTTACTCTTCTTATTTCTCACTTTTTAGAAAGTGAGACTCCAATAGTTGCCCACCACTCAGAAAATAACAAAATTGGAGTCTTCAACCTCCTGGTTAACTTAGCCAAATAAATCTGGTTACTATGGATCCAGAATTCCAGGCATCAGGTAGGAAAAAATTGGGAAAAAGAAATCAAGTCTTAATCCAAAAATAGTACTGTTGGCTAAAAGTCATGGCAGGAATAATAAGATATGGGAAAGAAAAATAAGATTTTATAAACTAATGTCAATTTTTTGTTGATAGGTCAATAAATTTTTTTCAAACTAATGCAAAGATATGTTGATTCACTTATAGAGATTGATTAAGGAATAAAATAACTTTGAGGAACCAAAAAATCATCTAAATTGTTCCTGATCATTTGTCTAATCATTTTAAGTCACATTCAACATTTGTGACCACTTGTGGGAGTTTTTTTGGCAAAGAGACTATAATGATTTTCCATTTTCTTCTCCAACCCACTTTTCAGATGAGGAGACTAAGGCACAGAGGGTTAAGTGAATTGCCTAGGGACTAGTTGGTAGTATCTGATGCTGGATTTAGACTCAGGGTTTCCTAAATCCAGGTTCAGTGCTTTATCCATCTAGCTGCCAACTTCTATTTCAGCACAAATATTTCCTGACTAGATATCCCAAATATCTATCTACAACGTGTTTGGCCATTTGGAAAATAGGTACCAGAGGCAGTCTCTTTCTTCTTATTGCCAACATTCTTCTTTGTATTCTATGTATTCTTGGGAAGAAATCAAGTGATAATATCCTATAGACAAGAAGGCAATAGTGTTTCTAATTCCTGCAAGCATTTAGAACCAGAGTTTGTTTGCTTTGGAATTGAATCACTCAAGGGCTAGACCCTAGACTAAAGGCATATTCCCAGTACAGATTGTTCTAGACATCAGTAGGTAGCTGCTACTAATGGGAAAACTGCTAGGAAGATTAGGAATGCTATGTAACTTTCTTTTCTTTTTTTCCTAAGATCCTTCTTCATAAGGTAAAAGAAGGAAGATAAAATGAAAAGACCATTGGATTTCCAATCAAGGCACTAGTTGTATAACTTTAGGTGAATTGCTTAAACTCACAGGTCCTCAGTTTGGGTATTTACATGGAAAGAGTAAGACAGTCTGGCCACTTAAGTACCTTCTAAATCTAAATTCAGTTCCTTAGAGCAGAAAAGATAAAAAATGTGCTATGGAGGACATAGATGAATCTTCTTACTAAGTAATATCTTCATCTAGGACTGCCTTGCTTTGTTTTTCACTGAGTTGCATCAAGATAAACTTGATACAAGATAAAAAAAATAAACCATCACTATAATTTAGTTAAGCATAAAATCTGATGACAGGAAATTGGACACCGGAAACAGCAGTTTTAATAACAGCAGTATCTTTAATTATGAAGACTAATGAAATAAATATAAATAAAAAGGAATAACAATGCTTTATAGTATATTTACTCTGGGAAAAAGAGTAAAGGTGAAGGAAATGTCAACAGCACCATATTTCTGGAGCTGGGGCCTTAGGGGAAAAGTGTTGAATGCATTTTGTGAATGTTATGGAATATCCTTCCTAATTGTGAACACATCCAGCCATTCTGGAGAGCAATTTGGAACTATGTTCAAAAAGTTATCAAACTGTGCATAGCCTTTGATCCAGCAGTGTCTCTATTGGGCTTATACCCCAAAGAGATACTAAAGAAGGGAAAGGGACCTGTATGTGCCAAAATGTTTGTGGCAGCCCTGTTTGTAGTGGCTAGAAGCTGGAAAATGAATGGATGCCCATCAATTGGAGAATGATTGAGTAAATTGTGGTATATGAACGTTATGGAATATTATTGTTCTGTAAGGAATGACCAGCAGGATGAATACAGAGAGGACTGGCAAGACTTACATGAACTGATGCTAAGTGAAATGAGCAGAACCAGGAGATCATTATATACCTCAACAATGATACTGTTTGAGGATGTATTCTGATGAAAATGGATCTCTTCGATAAAAGAGCTAATTCAGTTTCAATTGATCAAAGATGGGCAGAAGTAGCTATACCCAAAGAAAGAACACTGGGAGATGAATATAAACTGCTTGCATTTTTGTTTCTCCTCCCGGATTATTTATACCTTCTGAATTCAATTCTCCTTGTGCAACAAGAAAACTGTTTGGTTCTGCACATATATATTGTATCCAGGATATACTGTAACCTATTCAACATGTAAAGGATTGCTTACCATCTGGGGGAGGAGGTGGAGGGAGGGAGGGGAAAAATCGGAACAGAAGTGAATGCAAGGGATAATGCTGTAAAAAATTACCCTGGCATGAGTTCTATCAATAAAAAGTTATTGAAAAAAAAAAGGAATATCCTTCCTATTCTTCTGTAGATGTATCTTGAATAAGACTTATGGAATTCCTGCTTGCCTTTTTGAAGTAAAGACTCAAACTGTACTCTGTAGTCTTTTCTCTAGGGAAAGGGAGAGGGGTACTTATTAGAAATAGAAAATCAGTCTTCCTTCAACTTCCATATGTTACAAACTGGACTTACAGAGGCCATTCAGTCTACTTTACATTACAAAGACAACAATTATGGAATTAGATGCCTGATGCTCTTCATTCTCCAGGAAAGTTCAGGAAAAGGTTTCTAGGGGAATTACAAATCATTTTAAAGCATTGTTTTATAGCAATAATCAGAGCAACTATTAACTCAGATGATAGATTGGTTGTTGTCTTTTGTTTTCAAAAAGAACCAAAATGACATCACTATGTTAGGGTCAAGTTACAGTGTATCCAACTGTGGCTGATCAGCCAAATACAAGCTCAGAATACTCTACTACAGATTGGCACAAATAGTCCATGTGAACTCAGATGATACTGGATGTTTAAGAACCCAATATTCCATAGCTTGTAATTCTGGCCCCAACAGGATTGAAAGTTGGAGAAAAGTCATCCTTGTTTCCTGGGATCTGGATTCCCAGCAAATACTAAAAGACTGAGAGTGAGCTGGAGGTACCTCAGCTTAGAGACAGAGGTGGAAGTCTACTCCTACTTTCTTCTTGCCCCGTGGTTCTGTTTGTTCCTGTGCCAGAAGATGCTGTGTGTGGCTAGCAGCCAGCCTGGGCTGGGGCTTGTGGTTGAGCAAAATAAAAGTGCCAAAAATCCCAAGGATGGAGACATGAGCTGGGCAACTGGGAATGAAGCTCTGGAGCCAAACAAATTTAGAATTGAAAAAGAGTCAGAATATTACTACTTCTATAGAGTAAGCTCAACACTCAGAAATTCCATTGCATTGAGCTGTGTCATCTACCCTAGAGTAAGACTACTGGAGCAAGGTCAGGCTATCTACAGTGCTATAAGCCTAACTACTTCAAAGAAGGCAAAAACTTACGGGTCTATTATCATTGGAAGGGTTAAACAAAGACCACAAAGGCAAATAGATGCTAGTTATTGAAGATCTAGATACCAAAGAAATTGACAATAGGGTTCTAACTAGGTTCTAAGGGGATTTCACATTTAATTTTTTTTTTTAATTTCCAGTTCTGAGTTCTCTTTCTCCTTATATTCCTCTGTCACCCATTGAGAAGGCAAGAAATACAGAAAACATTATACCTGTGAAGTCATGCAAAACATTTTCACATCTCAAGGGGTGCCAACTAAGCATTACAGATACCTCTGGTATCAAGTACCACTCAGGTATGAGCCATATTTCCTTATGCTCAGACTATTTCAATAGCCTGCTGATTGCTCAGCCTACCACAAATCTCTCCCTATTCCAATTCATTCTCTATTCAACTGCCAAAATGATTTTCCTAAATCACAGATCTGACCATGTGACCCCTCACCTCCACCCTACTCAATATATTTTTGTTGCTTCCTAGTCACCTCCAAGATCAAATACAAAATTCATGGCACTCAAAAACTTTTATAACCTAGCCTCACTTCAATTTTCTTACACTTTACACTTACCCGGACTCCCACCCATTCTGTGATACAGTGATACTGGTCTCTTTGCTGCTTTTCAAACAAAACATTTGATATATCTCAGCTCAGAGCATTTTTTTTTCCTGACTGTCCTCCATATCTAGAATGCTCTCCCTTCTTCTCTCCACCTTCTGGCTTCATTGTGTTCCTTCAAGTTCCAGCTAAAATTCCGCTTCTACAGAAAGCCTTTCCAAAGCTCTCTTAATTCTAGTGCCTTCCCTCTCTTGATTACTTTCTATTTGCCCATGATATAGCTTGATTTGGGATTTTGTGTTGGTTTGGGGATTTTTTTGGGGGAGGTGGCAATTCCAGTTAAGTGACTTGCCCAGAGTCACACAGCTATGTTTAAATGTCTGAGGCTAAATTTGAACTCAGATCTTTTTAATTCCAAGGCCAGCCCTTTACCCACTGCACCATCTAGATGCCCCTTATATTGCTTGTTTACACATAGTTTTGGGGTTTTTTCCCCATATTTTCTTTCATATTAGATTTTGAGCTTTTCTAGGACAGGACTGTCTTTTTGCCTTTTTTTGTATCCCCAGAAGTTAACTCAATAACTGGTACATAATAAAAAACAAAACATAACAAAACAAAAAAACTTGAGAAATGCTTATGACTGATTAATCTGAGAATGTGAAATGTGAAATTCAAATTTAATGGTTTATAATTTAGGCATCTGTAGTGGGAAAATGACTTGTTCTTGTCAACTAGAACGATTATGTAGTGAAATCAATCCAAAGCTTCGAATATTAGTCAATTGAATAAGTCTTGGCAGACCTAGAAAAGCCCTTTTGTATAGTGTAATGGGCCAGAACTCCCAAGAAAGATGTTAACTCAGTGGAATTGATAATACAATGGTTATCTAGTTTAGTATGGTAATTAATACTTCTCTAGTTCAGTATGATTGATTTAATCTTACAACAAATAATGGTTCCCTAGTGACATAATGATTGGTTTATACTCAGTATGATGAATTGATTTAATTGTAATAGAGTATATACATTGGGGACAAACTCAGTCATAGAAGAGAAGACTTGACCAGAGAAGACTTGAAACCAAGGCCCATTTGGAGGACCTCCAGAGAGCTAACCAGAACTTTATATTTTGGCACCTAAACAGGGATGTAAGGATTTTACACTTACCAGTCCAACTGGCACGATTGTGAGTTCAGTGGAAAAGTCCTCCTAACCTGGAAATAGGGTGAGTACAAAAATACACAAGCAGGAAACTTTGGTAAGGGCTAAACTAGTGTTTCAGCTGAAATGGGACAAATTTCCCCACCCCAAGGGAAGTGTGTGGAATGCGTAGTTAGCTAATAAAAAAAACCAAGATTTGATTGTAACTTGGGAGCAGATTGGCGGACTCTTAGAAACATTAGAATGCAAGTCCCCTTGGTTCTCCAAGGAAGAAGAATTAGAGGCAGATAAATGGAAACTAGTGGGAGAGCAACTAATAGAATATTACAATGATAATGGTCCTGATTCAATTCCTAAAGAAACACTCTATGTATATAACATAATACAATTGGCTTTAGGGAATTACTTAAGTTTTAGAATAAGGAAAAAGAAGTAAGAGGAGGAGGGAGATGGTACTGATAAAACAGCAAGAATTAGACAAGAAAGGAGTTAAGCACAGTGCTGATGAAATTAAGGCGTATGATGCTTCACAGCAGGAACCTTTAGGGTATTCCCCATCCCTTGACCCTCCTCCTTCAATTTCCCCTTTGTGGGTGGAGGGAGGAGGAGGAGTGGGAAGGGCAGTAACACCATCAGCATCACCCATGAAGGAGCTTTGCCCCCTATGGCAAGATTACAAAAGGCACTAATTAAAGCTAAAAAAGGACAGGATATATCTGATTTAAGAATAAAAGCATACCCTGTGACTGAAGAATTTGATTCTTCAGATCAAGCCAGGAGAAGATACACTCCTTTTAATCTGGAAATTATCAAAGATCTGAAAAAAAGGTTACACTCTTTATGGGGCTACATTATTTTATGCTAAGATGGTATTAGAGAATTTGGCTTTTGAAATTTTAACCCCTAGTGATTGGAAATGTATAGCAAGGATATGTTTAGAACTTGGACAAAATTTATTGTGGCTTTCAGAGTATATTGAACTCTGTAGAATACAAGACCAATGAAATAGGCAAACTGGAGTTAATATACCAATCATGTTTGATCAACTAGAAGGTATAGGTCATTATGCAGGCACTTCAGCACAGATTAATTACCCCACAGCAGCATATGAAAAAATTGCTGTTACCAAAGATGAACTAGAGACCATTACTGATCACAAAATAGAAAATTTCGATTACATCAAATTAAAAAGCCTTTGTACAAATAAAACTAATGCAAACAAGATTAGAAGGGAAGCAACAAACTGGGAAAACATTTTCACAGTTAAAGGTTCTGATAAAGGCCTCATTTCCAAAATATATAGAGAACTGACTCAAATTTATAAGAAATCAAGCCATTCTCCAATTGATAAATGGTCAAAGGATATGAACAGACAATTTTCAGAGGATGAAATTGAAACTATTACCACTCATATGAAAGAGTGTTCCAAATCATTATTGATCAGAGAAATGCAAATTAAGACAACTCTGAGATACCACTACACACCTGTCAGATTGGCCAAGATGACAGGAAAAAATAATGATGAATGTTGGAGGGGATGCGGGAAAACTGGGACACTGATGCATTGTTGGTGGAGTTGTGAACGAATCCAACCATTCTGGAGAGCAATCTGGAATTATGCCCAAAAAATTATCAAATTGTGCATACCCTTTGATCCAGCAGTGTTTCTATTGGGCTTATATCCCAAAGAAATACTCAAGAAGGGAAAGGGACCTGTATGTGCCAAAATGTTTGTAGCAGCCCTGTTTGTAGTGGCCAGAAACTGGAAAATGAATGGATGCCCATCAATTGGAGAATGGCTGGGTAAATTGTGGTATATGAATGTTATGGAATATTATTGTTCTGTAAGAAATGACCAGCAGGATGAATACAGAGAGGACTGGCGAGACTTACATGAACTGATGCTAAGTGAAATGAGCAGAACCAGGAGATCATTATACACTTCGACAATGATATTGTATGAGGACATATTTTGATGGAAGTGGATTTCTTTGACAAAGAGACCTGAGTTTCAATTGATAAATGACGGACAAAAGCAGCTACACCCAAAGAAAGAACACTGGGAAACGAATGTAAACTATCTGCATTTTTGTTTTTCTTCCCGGATTATTTATACCTTCTGAATCCAATTCTCCCTATGCAACAAGAGAACTGTTCGGTTCTACAAACATATATTGTATCTAGGATATACTGCAACATATCCAACATATAAAGGACTGCTTGCCATCTAGGGGAGGGGGTGGAGGGAGGGAGGGGGAAAAAATCAGAACAGAAACGAGTGTCAATATAATGTAATTATTAAATAAAAAATTTAATAAAAAAAAAAGAAAAAGAAACTATTACCACTCATATGAAAGAGTGTTCCAAATCATTATTGATCAGAGAAATGCAAATTAAGACAACTCTGAGATACCACTACACACCTGTCAGATTGGCCAAGATGACAGGAAAAAATAATGATGAATGTTGGAGGGGATGCGGGAAAACTGGGACACTGATGCATTGTTGGTGGAGTTGTGAACGAATCCAACCATTCTGGAGAGCAATCTGGAATTATGCCCAAAAAATTATCAAATTGTGCATACCCTTTGATCCAGCAGTGTTTCTATTGGGCTTATATCCCAAAGAAATACTCAAGAAGGGAAAGGGACCTGTATGTGCCAAAATGTTTGTAGCAGCCCTGTTTGTAGTGGCCAGAAACTGGAAAATGAATGGATGCCCATCAATTGGAGAATGGCTGGGTAAATTGTGGTATATGAATGTTATGGAATATTATTGTTCTGTAAGAAATGACCAGCAGGATGAATACAGAGAGGACTGGCGAGACTTACATGAACTGATGCTAAGTGAAATGAGCAGAACCAGGAGATCATTATACACTTCGACAATGATATTGTATGAGGACATATTTTGATGGAAGTGGATTTCTTTGACAAAGAGACCTGAGTTTCAATTGATAAATGACGGACAAAAGCAGCTACACCCAAAGAAAGAACACTGGGAAACGAATGTGAACTATCTGCATTTTTGTTTTTCTTCCCGGGTTATTTATACCTTCTGAATCCAATTCTTCCTATGCAACAAGAGAACTATTCGGTTCTGCAAACATATATTGTATCTAGGATATACTGCAACATATCCAACATATGTCCTTTATAGGACTGCCTGCCATCTAGGGGAGGGGGTGGAGGGAGGGAGGGGAAAAAAAAATCGGAACAGAAACGAGTGTCAATATAACGTAATTATTAAATAAAAAATTTTAAAAAAAAATTGCTGTTGCTGTAATCAAAGCATGGGGCTCCCTCCCAGGAAAGCAAGATCGAGGGGAAGCCTTTATGAAAATAGAGCAAGGTCCAAATGAACTCTTTGCTGATTTTGTGGGATGTCTGCAGATAGCTGTCATATGAACTATTGGTGAAAATGCAGGAACAGGAATAATGATAAAATAATTTGCTAGAGAAAATGCTAATGAGGTTTGTAAAAATTATACTAGGACTGCACAAAGATACTCCTTTAGAGGAGATCATAAGATGCTGTGTCACAGTGGGCACAAATGCCTTTTATACCCAGGCTATAATGTAGAACATAGGAAGACAGGGTTCCTTTTGACAAGGGACTTACAGAGAGACTCATCAATGCTTTCAATGGATAAAGTAGGACATCTGAAAGCTAAATGTTGGCATAGAGATAGAATGAGAAGACAAGGTGAGAGAACAAGACCAAAACTTTATGTCCAAAATGCAACAGAGGCTTCCATTGGGCATTATAATATAGATTGACTCAGGGAAATAAGAAGTGAGGTCCAGCCTCAGGGAAATGAGAAGTGAGGTCCAGCTCCAGGGCCTCAGTGGACATCAGATGTAGACTGACTCAGGGACACAAGAGGTGGGGCCCAGCTCCAGAGCCTCAGGCAAAAAACAGGTGGGGCATAATGGTAGCCTAGTCTTTAGAAGTTCAGTACTCAGACATGATCAGTCAGCTGAGAAGCAATCTGATGGAAGAAAGGGATTACAACTGGGGAGAATACAGGTTTTATAACCCAACAGAAGGGCAGTGTCCAGTGTGAGCAGCTCCACGTGATGTGGAGAGATCCAGAAATTGATGAATGGAAGGGACTAGATAGGTTAACTGCTTGGGTGAGAGGGTTTGCTTGTATCTCTACAGATAGAGAAGGAATCAGATGGGTGCCAACAAGCCATATTCACCTTGCCCATCAGAGAGAAACAGAAAAAGAGAAAAACCTTGAAACAAAGGAGAAAACTCAAGAAACATAAGGTGGTCCCATCTCTGACTACATGTTCCACTGAAAAAGCATGACTGTTAACCCAATGTGTATGGCAATTGACTCATAAACATCAAAATTGTTGATAAGACAAAACTTCAAAACCTGCAGGAATCATTGGAATCCCTGAGATGAAAAATTGTTGATAAAACTGTTGCAGAATTTCAAAATCCTCAGGATATCATTGGAATCCCCGAGACATGATGAGACTGTTGTAGGGCTTCAAAATCTGCAGGAATCATTGGATTCCCTGACACATGAAGTAATAGACAATAGATTGGGTTTGGACTATCTCTTGGTTGCTGAAAGAGGCATATGTGTGATTATTTATATAACTTCCTTCTAGGACTTATGGACATGTATAATTCCTCATGTTGATTCATATTTTTTTAATATCACTACTTGCATGTATAATTCATGTTTGTTACACCACATTGAGCCTGTGCCAGCTGTAGGGAGAGCTATTACTACTAGCTTGTGTTATATTACTATGTGCTTATGTAATACCTCCCATGCTGATGGATTTATGTATACCTGTTTCAAGTGAGACCCTTCAGAAACCCGCAAACAAAATCTGGTTTGACTCCCCATTTCCCTTTGGTGTTTTCACCTCCCTTCCTGAGACATCAGGGAGGGCATGACCACCTCTCTTTGTGGTGTTTTCAGGCCCCTTTCTGAGAAGTAAGGAAGGCTATGATCACCTCGTTTTGGGGGTTCTCACCTCCCTGAGAAGTCAGGGAGGATGTGACCACCTATGTTCTAAAATAAAAGAAAGGGAGAGATATAATGGGCCAGAACTCTGGAGAAAGGTGTTAACTCAGTGGAATTGATAATACAATGGTTATCTAGTTTAGTATGGTGATTAATACTTCTCTAGTTCAATATGATTGATTTAATCTTACCGTGTTTCCCCCATAATAAGACACTTTCTTATTATTTTTTTGGACAGAAAAACACCAGAGGGCTTATTTTCAGGGGAGGGCTTATTTTAATGAACATTGACAGCAATTTTAATAAACAGGTAAATGTGAACAAAAAAAAGTATCTTTATTCAATAATGATCATGTCATCTTCTTCAACAACATCGTCATAAGTGTCCATACCCTGAATTCCATCCTGGATGTCTTGCGCCTCTATTTCCTTCAGAAGAAGTGGATCCAATCTGTCATGTCCAGCAATATAGCTCTCTTTAAATGAACATGTCTTGTCCAGATAACCTGCTCGTAGTGCCTTGGAGACACAGCTGTCAGTAATTTTATCCCATGACTTCTTCACCCAAGTCACGACTTCTTGCAGACAGGGCTTCACAAAGTTTCCACGCTGATTTCTTTCCATTCTATTTTCATTGTAGTCATTGACTTCCATGCACAAATGGTCCTTGAATGGCTTGTTTAATGCAATATCAAGGGTCTGGAGATAGGCAGTCATTCCTGCAGGAATCATTACTTGATCTATTCTTCTCTCTGCAAGGAAGTTCTTCATTTCTTTAGCGTGGTGAGTGCTGGCTGAGTTCTTTTTTTATCCTCCATCATGCCCCGTGAATTCTTCTTTTATCTTCCATCATGCCCCCTCACTCCCACTTCCATACCGGGTTTTTATGTTGTCCTGCCTCAGCTCTCTTCTGCGGCACTGCTCTCAATGGTACCAGCAAGCAAATCACTGGGGAAGAACAGGATGCTTTAATCCAGCAATGTTTCTACTGGGCTTATACTCCAAAGAGATACTAAAGAAGGGAAAGGGACCTGTATGTGCCAAAATGTTTGTGGTAGCCCTGTTTGTAGTGGCTAGAAGCTGGAAAATGAAAGGATGTCCATCAATTGGAGAATGGTTGAGTAAATTGTGGTATATGAACGTTATGGAATGTTATTGTTCTGTAAGGAATGACCAGCGGGATGAATACAGAGAGGACTGGCGAGACTTACATGAACTGATGCTAAATGAAATGAGCAGAACCAGGAGATCATTATATACCTCAACAATGATACTGTTTGAGGATGTATTCTGATGGAAGTGAATCTCTTTGATAAAGAGAGCTAATTCAGTTTCAATAGATCAAAGATGGACAGAAGCAGCTACACCCAAAGAAAGAACACTGGGAAATGGATATAAACTGCTTGCATTTTGTTTTTCTTCCCGGGTTATTTATACCTTCTGAATTCAATTCTCCCTGTACAACAATAAAACTGTTCGGTTCTGCACACATATATTGTATCTAGGATATACTGTAACCTATTCAACATGTAAAGGACTGCTTGCCATCTGGGGGAGGGGGTGAAGGGAGGGAGGGGAAAAATCGGAACAGAAGTGAATGCAAGGGATAATGCTGTAAAAAATTACCCTGGTATGGGTTCTATCAATAAAAAATTATTAAATTAAAAAAAAAAAAAAAAAAAGGAAGAACAGGATGACGCACTCACTGCTGCAGCTCTGATTGGATGCAGCTCAGAGCGTGGCATGTGTTTCACCCCGGGAGGCGGGGGGGGGGGGGGAAGAGGGGAGGAAGGGAGGGAGGAAACGGTGCTTACAGAGGGTACCGTAATGTAGCGTGTAGCGCAGGGGATCATCTTCACTATAGTAGCAATTTCAATAGGGCTTATTTTTGGGGAGGGCTTATTTTAGAGGAATCTTACACTGTAAGGGGACGGCTTATTTTCGGGATAGGTCTTATTATCGTACAACAAATAATGGTTCCCTAGTGACATAATGATTGGTTTATACTCAGTATGATGAATTGATTTAATTGTAATGGAGTATATAAACTGGGGACAAACTCAGCCACAGAAGAGAAGACTTGACCAGCATGATGGTGGCTCTCCTGCCTCCTGCACTTCTCCACTAAGAAGACTAAGGCCATCTGAAGGTCCCCCAGAAAGCTAGCCTGCCCCTAGGTGAAGTAGACAGACTGTTAAAGAGATAATAAAAACTTTGGACTTTATTCCTGTCTATTCTTGTGGTGATTATTCTGCTGAAACCAAGACCCATTTGAAGGACCTCCAGAAAGCTAACTAGAACATTACAGTGTAGGATAAATTTTTCACTGCTAACACCTTCTGAAAAGAGTTCGTGTTTCAGTGAAATTCAACAACATATCTTACTATAAGTAAAATTCTTGATACAGTGGTGTTGAAAGAAGCTTGGATTTGATTTCTACCTCTGTCACTTATTAAATATGTGACCTTAGACAGATCATTAGATTTCTCTCAGCTTCATTTTCTACATTTGTAAAAGGCACAACCCGTAAATTCCTTTTTGGCTCTGGATCAAAGATGCCATGGCAAATAATGTAGTTATCAAGCTAAGTTCCAGCTTTTCCATGGGTGCTCAAATTTTGCCATATTCCTTGTGTTTATTTCCCCATTTTGGAACATAAATTTATTTGACAAGCATCGTTTAAGGATCTATTATAAGCTGGGTACTGGGGATATAATAATAATAAATAAATATGACATCGTTCCTAGGCACAAGAAGCTTGTATAATGCTGCAAGAGATGTAGTTTGCATACAAGGCAGAATGTGTTGAAGGTTAAGAAAAAAAAAAAAACCTAGACAGAATGCTTAGGAAAATTTGAGAATGCAGAAAATACTTTCTTTTTATTTTTTTTAGAAAGGGGAAAAGGCTTTTAATTGAAAAATAAATCAATACATTTCAAATAAGACAGTGTGTTTTACAACATAGAAGGTAATTGGTTGAAGAGAATGGTTTTCCTAAGTGGTGTGGTGAATTTAAACATTTCATTTTGAGCTTCAACAGTGCCCACACTCAAGTTAAAACTCTAATTATGAAGCCCTAGTCTTTCCTAATTCATTAAAAATGGAAGGCAGTCTAAAACTATCTGATTGCTTCAGTTTCTTCATTCTCAGTCTTAGAAGTTTTGTTCTAAAATAAATAGAACATATTTGTGTTCTGAATGAACCTCCTATGATAGTGACATTATTAGCTCTGTATTCTCAAATAGGAACATAAAACATTAACATTATGCTTATGCAAAAATCTTATATAGATGTATGAAGAGACATGGTCACCCCAAATATTACAGAGATTTAACTTAGTCACAAACAGTTTGTGATTTTTAAAAGCTGCTAATTAAGTGGAATTGATGAGACAATGGTTATCTAGTTTAGCATGGTGATTAACGGTACTCTAAGTTCAGTATGATTGATTTAATCTTACAACAAATAATGGTTTCCTAATGATATAATGATTCTCTCAGTTTCTACTGAGTGTTTCTACTCAGTGTAGAGCATATAAGCTGGGAGCCTCAGCCAGATTCATTCAGAGGTAGGGAAGACAAGTGGACTGGAGGCTGAAGCACAAGCCCTTGGTCTCAGATTCATTCATCTCATCTCACACCCTGTGGTGGCAGTCCTGTCCTCCTGCATCTTCTCCACTGAAACCAAGACTCTGGAAGGCCTTTAAGAAAGCTAACTGGGCCCCATAAAAGGAGACAAGATTTTGAAGGAGACAATAAAGAATTTGGGCTTTAACACCTGGCTATTCTTATGGTGATTAACCAGTTGAGAAGAAGGCTGCCCCAAGACCTCCTGAAAACCAAAACCAAGAACATTACAACAAACTAAATAGTCTACAGTGCTTCAAAAGGCAATTCTGTCAAATGAACTACCAGCCAACTTATATACTTTAGCTAGTTGATTTTTATGCAAAAAATACTTTCAACTAGAATGAAGGAATCTGGGAAGGCTTCATAGATGAAGTGATACCTGAACTCGGACAAGGAGAACATAAGATTTGGAAAATACAAGAATAAAGAGCAGATATATTCCATGTGCATGGTCTGAATGAATTCATGGAGGCTGAAGGTATCATGCTCAGTTTTAGAAACTGAGAGTAGTTTGCCTATAGAGTATACTAAAGAGAAGTAGAGGAAATTGTATCTAAAAAGGGAGATTGGGGTCACACTATGGAAGTTGTTAAATGCTAAAGTTTTAGTTTACTAAAGCATTCATATTTTACTTTAGAGAGAATAAGGAGCTACTGGAGGGATTTTTTAAAATTTAATTTATTTTTAAGTTTAAAAAAAATCTATGTTCTCATTCCTAACTCCTAACTGAAAGAAAAAAGGAAAAAGAAAACCTTTGTAACAGATATGTCTAGTCATCACTGAAAATTTGCAAGCAGGAATTTTCAAATAATATAGTCAGACATGTTTATTAAAAAGGTCATCTTGGCACTCATGGTGAAAACAAGAGAAAGGAACTCACTTAAGAAGTTATTACAATAGTACAAATGAGAAGCAACGATGGTCTGAAGTGAGATGGTGTCAGTATGAAGGGAGGAAATGGAATAGATTTCAGAGACATTGTGTAGGCAGAAATTATAGGATTTGGTGAGTTACTGAAAGTGGGGCAGAAGGGAAGAGAAAGAGACAGACAGACAGACAAGGTAAAAAATAACCCCAAGATTTCAAACCTGGGTTATTGGAAAGGTGATTGGTGGCATTAAGCAAAATAGGGAAAGTAACAAAGGAGACAGATTTGAGGGGGAAGTTGATGAGTTCAGTTTTGAATATATTGATTTGAAGTGCTAGAATAGAGATAGCTAGGTGGAGATATCTAATCTAATCTAAATTGCAGGTCTAGAGTTCAGGGCAGAGGTGAGACATTTGGGAGATATCTGCATAGAGGGTATACACAAGGCAACAGAAAAATTTAACAAGGAAGAGTGTGGAGCGAGAAAAGAAAATGGACTATACTATGCCTCATCTCTGCCTTTCCCCATCCTTATCCTCTAAGATTGAATTCAGTTACCACTTTCTTTGTGACGCCTTCTCAGAGTCCCTTTCATTTCCAGATGACAGTATTTTTTGCATCCTCCATTATCCCAAACTAGTGAATGAGATTAATAAAGTCAGATAGGCAAGGGAGCAGAATATTCAGAACTAGATGATGGTAAACAATGTTGAATGCTACACAAAGGCTGAGGAGGATGAAGAATGGAAATAATGTTTGTCCCTTCCTTGTCTTATCCTGAGCAGGAAGAATTTGCAGGTCACTTTTTTTTTTTAATAAATGGACAACAGCAAGTATAATTTTTATTAATGCAATAAAAAGAATGAACTGAATTAAGTTGGTGTCTGATTTGGGAATAGAAAAAAATCTATGTCATATAGTAGTGGTTAATGTCCCCTTTTCTGAATTTCTAAAGCCCATTTGGCAGTAAAAGATTCTGACATTAAATAATAAGAATCATCATCATCATCACTATTAAGGTCCTGCTTTAAGGTTTGAAAGGCACTTTACAAATATTATATCACTTGAGTTTTACAACTCTGCATCTAAGTGCTATAATTATCCTTTTTTATTATAGATTTTTATTGACAAAACATATGCATGAGTAATTATTCAACATTGATCCTTGCAAAAACTTTTGTGCCAACTTTTCTCTTTCTTCCCTTCACTTTCTCCCCTAGATGGCAGGTAGTCCCATACATGTTAAATATGTTAAAGTATATATTGAATACA
This sequence comes from Antechinus flavipes, assembly GCF_016432865.1. Lineage (NCBI taxonomy): Eukaryota > Metazoa > Chordata > Mammalia > Dasyuromorphia > Dasyuridae > Antechinus > Antechinus flavipes. The sequence goes on from NC_067402.1 coordinate 231,116,728, forward strand.
ATATATGTATACATATTTGTACAGTTATCTTGTTGCACAAGAAAAATCAGATTTAGAAAGAAGGTAAAAATAACCTGAGAAGAAAAACAAAATGCAAGCAAACAATAACAGAAACATTGGAAATGCTTTGTTGTGGTCCACACTCATTTTCCAGTGTTCTTTTGCTGGGTGTAGCTGGTTCTGTTCATTACTGATCAATTGGAACTGATTTGGATCCTCTCATTGTTGAAGATAGCCAGGTCAATCAGAATTGATCCTCATATCGTATTGTTGTTGAAGTGTATAATGAGCTCCTAGTTCTGCTCATTTCACTTAGCATCAGTTCATATAAGTCTCTCCAAGCCTCACTGTATTCATCCTGCTGGTCATTTCTTACAGAATAATAATATTTGCAGGCCACTTATGAAAGAAAGTGGTTAAACTAGGTGATTTCTGAGATCTTTTCATGACCCTATGTATGATTCTACCTGCAAGTTTAATTTGTAACTCAGAATTTATGAATGTGATCTTTGGAGGGGGAAAAAAAAGCATAGAAGTCCAATGTAATTGAAAATCTACTTCTGAATTGCCATATGAAAGCAAGGCTTTCACTTCCCTCACCTCCATTCAAAACCATAAAATATTTAAAGAAAAAAGAAGAGCCTTAAAAAAAAAATAAAGGAAAAATAAACAGTCTCAGGAGAGTACTCCAGGGAGATCTCAAAGGGCATATTTTTACCTGGAGTAGTTTCTAAACCATATAAATACTTATATCTGTTAAAAGTCCCTTTCAAGAGCCCCTGAAGAGACAGTTGCTAGATTTGCCTTGGCACTTTGACATTGGAGAGGCTAACCAACTTTGGTGATAGTGTCCCCAGAAGGGAGGAGGCCCCAAAGCCTAGAACAGATGGTATTGCTGTGGCCTGAATACAGCCCAAGCTAAACTGGCCACAAAAATCTGGCATAGATAGTTGAGAGGCTGAGTTGGCCACCCCTTTTCTTTTCCCTGACTTCTATGAAATGTAGCATTCATCAGTGGTCTCTGTATAGCAGAGTGAGTACTATGTTCTTTCAGAATTTTTCTTTTCAAATTGGCTCTCCCAGAAATCAATGGTGTGGGGGTTTCTTTTTTTCTACAAATAACAACAAGATAATATTCTGCCTAGCATTATACCTTTCATATAATAGACTTTCTATCTCCCTTTTTCTTCTCTATAACTTTTTCTCTGTCTCAGTCTCTCTCTATCACACCACATCTCCTCCCATTCTCTCTATATGTATGTGTGTGGTATGTATATGTACCACACATACAGATGATATATTAATACATATATGTATTCTATATATACATGGTATACATAATACATATAATAACAATAATAATAACGGCAGCTAACATTTATATAGTTGTTTAATCATGTATGACTCTTCCCAATATTGTCCATGAGATTTTCTTGGCAGTTATTGGAGTAGTTTGCCATTTCCTTTTCTAGTGGATTAAAGCAAACAAAAATTAAGTGACTTATTCTACATCACACAGCTAGTAAATATCTAAACTCACCTCTATCCTGACTTCATGGCCAGTGCTCTATCCATTGAGTCACTTAGCAGCCTTCTAATATTTATATAGTATTTAATATGTGCCAGATTATGAGCTAAAAATGCTAATAACCATCCACAGCTAATAACCATCTTGGCTCCCTTCTTTTCAACTTTATGTAGTTTGTTTTAGATGTAAGTTCTGAGTTTAGTCAAAATTGATTGGAGATCCCACTTTAGAAAAATTCCTAACAACTAGGCAAGAACAACAAACATTTATTAAGCACATACTATGTGTCAGGCATTGTCCTAGGTACTAAGGATACAAAAGAAAGGCAAAACAATCCCTGCTTTCAAGGAGTTCACATTCTAATAGAAGTTATTAACAAATAGTAACAAAGTATCGATTGTTATCTCATCTGAGTCTCACAAAAACCCTGGGAATTAGATATTATTAACAACCCCATCTTATAGATAAACAAACTGAGACAGAAAGAAGTTAAACAACTTGTCTAGGATTACATTGCTAGTAAATGTCTAAGATGTTCTCTCTCTCTCTCTCTCTCTCTCTCTCTCTCTCTCTCTTTCATTAGCTATTTATCCTAATTTAATTAACCCATCTTAGTTCCCTCACTGGTAAAATGATAGGAGCAAATAGCTGACCTGCTTAAGTCATAGGGTTGATGTGAGATTAAAATAAAATCATATATGTCAAAGCACTTTGGGAAAAAAAACCTAACATACTGTACAAATAGAAGGTATGATTAGTATTGATTGAATTTTGATCATAATTAAGTAGTTTGGGATAACTGAAAATAGAATGAGTTCATGATTAAGTGTTAAAATATGTTTTAGAAATAATAAGTAGCAAAGAAAGTTGAAAGCCAAAAGATCATTAAGGCCTAGAATAATCAAAGAAGTTTTAGTTGAACAGATGGGATTTGACTTGGGCCTTAAAAATTGATAGAATCTAGATGGGCAGAAAGTACAATTGTACTTATGGAAGATGTTCCCACATCAGGAAGAGCACAGCCTTATTGGAATTTAAATCCCCCTCCCCCATTTTATAGATGAGGAAACTGAGGCCTGGAGAAATTGAGTGACGCTTCAGAGCTAGGATTCAAGTTCTTGTACTCCAATTCAAAATCCACAGTTGCTTACATTTTACCCCAATCTAAATGATTCTCTTAGAAGGTAGGTTCAACATAGGACCTTGAATGAATATTCCTTATCCCAAAGGATAAGGAATTCAAGTCTAAGCCCACATGGCACCATGTTTATCCTTAGGGGACCTTACCTCCAAAAGGCTTAGATTATCACTCTGGGGATGTTCTCCATCTTATCTTCACTTCCTGACTTCCAGATTTCCTTCAAATTTCAACTAAAATCCAAGCCTGTATAAGGAAGCCTTTCCCTATTTGCCTTAATACTAGTGCTTCACTTTGTCTAGTATTTTCAAGTTATCTTGCATATAGTTTATTTGCTATATTTATCTTCATTTTGTCCTATGAGTGCCTCACGAACAAGGATTATCTTCTGCATTTTTTTTTGTTTGTTTGTTTCCCTAGTGCTTACCACAGTACCTGGCACATAATTGGTACTTAATAATTGTTTATTTACTGACTCACTGACTGGCTCTGCTGCCACAACACAGAAAAACTCCAGGGAAATCTATAAAGCAAAATTTAGCTATGATTCATGTCAGTGTCTTCCAAAAAATGGGTTTTATCCTACAAAAGTACTCAGAAAGTCCAATGTTGTTACTGGCTCTGGACAGCTTCTATTTCCTCCACTACAGAAACTTTATAAGTTACAAAGGACTCACAGGTACATATGAACAAATACAGGTATATATAAACAAATATATGAACTCAAATACTTTTAAAAAAAACTTTCCATTCACTATGTCTTCCCTAGAATTTTTTTTTGTTTTTTTTTGTTTTTAATGTGAGACTCCTGAATAAATATTTCATATTCGCCTTGGACCTGTATTGCCTAAGTAATTAATCATAATTATCATGGAAAGCTAAGAAGGTGCAGATCTCTAGGCCTTCATGTTAAAGAGTTTAATATGCCTTTGGTTGGCTCATAACAGAATCCTGAATTCAGGAACTCTCTCCTGTGAAGTTAACTACCAATGCTAGAAATATCCATTTCTCAGGATTGATAGTCATTTACCCAGACTTATAAAAAGAAATAGAAAAGTACAAAGCAGCAAGAATTTGGTGGCTTCTTGTGTAACACCATATTAGCTCATTTAAGCTTATGGGCCAATCATGGTTAAGGTCTACTTGGCTCCCTTCTTTGAGTGTTGGATTTGGAGTCAGAAAGACCCAAGTTCAAATCCAGTCTTGGACACTTACTAGCAGTAAGACACTAGGCAAGCCATTGAACCCTCTTTGTCTTAGTTTCCGAATCTGTAAAATGAACTGGAGAGGGACATGGCAAACTATTTCAATATCTTTGCCAAGAAAACACCAAAGAGACTCAACTGAAATGAGTTTAAAACTTAATTTAGTTACAATTAATTAGATACCCTACTTAGGAAAAATCCTACTAACTAGACAACAACAAGCATTTATTGAGCATCTACTATGTGCCAGGCAATAGGCCTAGTACTATACCAAAAATATTGAAAACAATATCTGTGTTCAGGGAGTTCATAATGGCATAGAAAAAATAACATGTAAACAGCTACTTACAAAAGATATATATGCGAGATAAACTGGACATAATCTCAGAGGGAGGGCACTAACATTAAGGGTCTCTGACTAACCTAATATTCATATCTATCTCCAGTTAACCCATAGCTTCTTTGTGGTTGAGGCAAAATTCAGTTTACTGGAAACATTTGGGTAATGAAACAGCAGATTACTATTATAATGTCTGTGGCTATGCAGAGGTATCAGGAGAGGAAGTTAGGAAAAGGGCCAATCTTTTTTTGGTATTTCCCTCAGCCTCGGTCCTTCTTTTTAAGATATCCATAAAGGCTTTTTCTCTCTTTCTCTGTCATAACTTCGTCTTTACTTGGCTCCATGCTTATACCAATGTCTCAATTGCATCATACTCAGATTTTCGGAATCAATTTTTTTTTCCCAATTCTGAGATAGCCTCTCTCTTTTATACAAATTGATTACGGTTTGACTAAGTCTCTAATACATTGGCTTTGACTCGTTCAAAGAGATCCTACTTATATTCGGTTCTGACTGATTCAATCAAAAAGAGTTTTCTTTTTCTGGTCAAGATACTAGCGCCAAATAGGGATAGAAAAACCTATCCCTAAGTTTGCCTAGAAAAGCTTATATCTCCTACTCCCGCTTGTTTATGTGAAGTGTCTACCTTACTGAGTTGAAGGGTGGGTTATATAAATGGAGCTATTTTACCAAAAGGAATAAAGTCCTCAAAAGAAGGTGTAGTTCCATAGATACAAAACGGAGGGGGTGGGGAGAGTGAGAGGGAAAGGAAGAGTCTTTAACTGGAATCTCTCCCTACCCAGCCTACCCCCAACTCTCAGCCACTAATCATTATCTAAATAGTCTCAATTACTGAGGACCAAGTTCCAAATACTGTCATATGATAATATCTTTACACAGATTTTAAAAAGGAGGGAGAAAGATTCATAAAACTGAATAGTTCTTCTGATAATAGCTGCTACATTTGAATTTTTGGAAAATCAGAGCACCTCATAAGGAGCACTTTTCCTTCTTTCCCAGTCTGAATGACCTATCCTTTAATTCAGATAAATGGAAAATTCATGCTTCAGATTAAGCTAGAGGAAACTGATTCCTTCCAATGCTAAGATTCTACAATTTTTATAAAAGGAATATCTCTCCTATTTTTAAAAGCATTCCAGGGAGAAAAATTCCATTTAGCTCTTACAATAAACTGTTCCAGTATCTTCATAACCTTCATCAAAAGCTCTGCTTTATATTTATCCTTGGTTTATGTTGCCCAAGTTTTGGTCCATTTCATCTTGTTTCCCCCTCAAAGGAGTTGGAGCAGAGCCTGATGGAGAAAAGAACTACCCCATTCTACCAGCATAGTTGCTAATCACTCCAGGAATTGCCACAGTTAGCCTAATAAAAAAGAATCAAGACATAGAAATATATGACTTTGATTTGACATCATTTAGTTTCCGTTTGTTTTTAGCTACTCTGACATGCCTATGATTTAATTTATTAATCAACAAACATTTATTAAGCAGTTACTATGTTCTACACATTGTCAGGCACAATTATAAATATTAAACATGTAGAGGATGTAAAACTTCATAAACAAATGCACAAAAGTAGAGAATTAAACACATCCCTATTGACCACTAGAAAATTGTAATCAATAAAGGTCATTTGAAGAAAAAATTTGATCTTAAATGGATACTAAGTAAATTAAACTTAAAAAATTGGTGGTTCAACTGGGAAATGAATATAAACTGCTTGCATTTTTGTTTTTCTTCCCCGGTTATTTTTACCTTCTGAATCCAATTCTCCCTGCGCAACAAGAGAACTGTTCAGTTCTCCACACATATATTGTATCTAGGATATACTGTAACCTATTTAACATGTATAGGACTGCTTGCCATCTGGGGGGAGGGGGTGAAGGGAGGGAGGGGAAAAATCGGAACAGAAGTGAGTGCAAGGGATGATGTTGTAAAAAATTAACCTGGCATGGGTTCTGTTAATAAAAAGTTATTTAAAAAATAATAATAAAATAAAATAAAGTGAAAAAAAAAGAATTGGTGGTTCAAACAAAGAAACAATGGATAATTTCATTAAAGAAAATTGCAACAATGATACAGCATACCTAAGGAAATGATACAGCAGTTCTAAGGAAAAATTCTATCTCTAAAAGCTTTCCTCAACAAAAGAAAGAATAGATTAATAGAGTGGCCAGTTTAAAAGGCACACACACACACACACACACACACACACACACAAACACACACACACTCACAAAACCCACCTCAAAAACTACTGGAAAAGTAACCAAAAAAAAACTCCAACTAAACATAAAAATAAAACTTGTAAAAGTCAAAGATAAGAAATTGAAAGCAAAAAACTCCATTGAATTGATATTAAACTAGAAAATGGCCTTTATAAAGAAAACAGATAAACTATTGGCTGATCTGATTTTTTGTTGTTGTGTTTTTGTTTTGTTTTGTTTTGTTTTGCTGAGGCAATTAGGTGAAGTGACTTGTCCAGGGTCACACAGCTAGGAAGTGTTAAGTGTCTGAGACCAGTTTTGAACTCAGGTCCTCCTGATTTCAGGGCTAGTATTCTATCTATTGCACCACCCAGCTGCCTTGGCTGATCTGATTTTTAAGAGAAATGGATCAAATAACAAATATCAAAGAGGACAAATCACAACAAATGAGTAAAGGAGGTTTTTTTAAAGAAATTATTTTGTATAATTACTATTATACTTAAGTGAATTACTATTTAAACTTTAGTGAATGGGCAGGGAGGATAAAGTGTCAGTGGATAAAGTGTCAGGACTAAAATCAGGAAGACTAATTTTCTTGAGTTCAAGTCTGGCTTCAGACACTTACTGATGAGGTCAGGGTCACAATTCCTAGGTTGAAGTAAACATGTTGTCACAATGGCCATTCTTATTTAAGAGAAGAGGTTACAGACAAAATGAAGAGGTAAACTAGGTACCAGAAGTAGTAAATATGAAATAGAGTTGAGAGAGCAATAAGGTTACCAAGAAAAGAAATTTGGAAGAATCCATCATGAGGCCTGAGTATGTGCCATTGCTTAGCAGATTAAATCCACAGAAGAGTTTAGCAGATTTACCAGAGTTAGAGAATGGAGAAAGATACCATTAAAAGGAAAGCACTATGAGGGAGAGAGAACTTCATAATGGGCTTGGTCCTGAAAAGAACTTAGCATAGATCTTCATCATGAGAGCATCTTTTAAATGGAACATATAACCTTGGGGGTTTCTCAGATGAACAAGAGAAGTACCAGGAAAGAATTCAGTAACTAAAAGGAAGAGATCAAAGAAGACCCAAATGAAATGCACCTGAGACCAGATCCCAGCTCTATTTAAAAGATACAACAATTAATATTTCAAATGTTGTTTAAAGATACCCAGAGGTTTAAAGGATAGACAATAGAGGATCATAAAGAGTTCTATTCTTACAATCACTCTATACAAACAGGATAGAGTGGAATTTGGTTATACTTAATAATTGCCAGTTGGGCTTTCTGACAAGAGAAGAGAGTAAGCTTAAAGTCCACATCATTTACTACCTCTATGGACAAGTCACTTGATTCTGCCTCAGTATTCCTCATGTATAAGGTGAGCTAGAGAAGAAAATGGCAAACCACTCCATTATCTTTGCCAAGAAACCACCAAATGGGATCATAAAACATCAGGCATGATTGAAATATGATTGAACAACATCGTCAGAAGGAAGGGAGCATAGCAGCACCAGATCTTACGTCATACTAGAAAGACATTAAAAAAAAATTTAGGAAAGCTGATTGGTCAAAAATGGTACACCAAATCTAGAAGCAAACATCATAACATAGCATTTGATAAACCTTAACTGCTAGATTAAGGATTTACTAGTTGACAAAAACTGTTGAGTGAAAACTGAAAAACTGTCTAGCAAAAATTAAATTTAGATCAGTGTTTCAAATTACATACCAGAATAAGTTGCAAATGGACATATAATATAGATATAAAAGGTCATATCATAAGAAGCAAGCAAGGAAATAGCTTTTACCATAGAGGAAGATTTCTTGACTAAACAAGAAATAGAGATCATAAGAAACAAATGAATATTTTTTATTGTATAGCACTGAAAGCTGCACAAGCAAAACTAGTACAATTGAAGTGAGAAATAAAACAGTTTCAAAAAGTTTTTGAAAAAGTTTCCCTGATAAAGTTCTGATGTCCAAGATATATAAGGAATTGATTAAATACAGAAGAAAAAGAGCTATTCCCCAACAGATAAAACTATAATCAGACAATTCCCCAAAGCAATAATCAACAATATGAAAAAAATGTTTGATATCACTAAAAAAAATGCAAATTAAAATTCTGATATTCTACCTCACACCCAATAAATTCACAAAGATGACAAGAAAGGGAATTGATGGGGGGTTGTGCATTGATCCAACTATTCTGGAAAGAAATCTGGAATTTTAACCCCCTTCCCCCCAAAAAAAGCCACTAAACTATTCACACCCTCTGATTCAGTAAATTAAGAGTGTACCCATCAATTGAGAGAAGACTGAAAAATTAGGGACTATTAATTAGCTATTAAGTATTTGGAACAGTCCAAACAACTGCCAGGATGTGCCTCCCAGTTAGTCCAATCCATTTATCATTTCTCTGTTGCAATACTCCTTAAGCTGCCAGCCATCAGCTCTAACCCCAGGGGACCCAAGTACTCCAGACCTCTAGAACTCACAAAGTGATGGATTAGAAGTACCGAAGGGAAAATACATATTCAGATATGGCCAATGAATTTGTTTTTCACTAGACCATACATAGTTATTATTATTATTCACAAGGGAGGACTTTGGGGAGGATGGAGGAAAATAAGGTTAGTGATAGTGATGATAAAAAAAAAAAAAGGGAGGTTGAATATGAATAACATTTTTTAAAACACAGAAGAGGTGAGGAAGTTCTGAGGGAGACCTAGATAAATAAGACAACTTTGGCAGTAACGATGCATTGGTGGTATGCTTTTTTAAAAGCTATATACATAAATAGAAATTCTTCATATTCTACATTACCTTTCCCCTTTCCTCCCTCCTGCTCCTGCCCCTGATATATACCGAATTGTTCTAGTTCCTCGATATTTGTCAAGTTCAGAAAAACAAAAACAAATTAAAATAAATAAAAATCCTGAAGAAAAAGATGCTTGCGTTAGCATTTGGGCCGAAATCCAAATCCCTTGTTTTCCTCTCCAAAGCCATTGGAAAGAATAGATTTAACTTCTATAGCCTATAGAACGGGCGCTAACAATATTCAGAAAGCGCAAACCAATCCAGGTGTGGGCGACACACCTGGAAAGTGCGATAAATTGTACCTTTGTGAGGTGTATGTGTTTTGAGGGAACAGTCCACAAAATAAGACATAAAGGTCGGAATGTGAATCTTCATAATCACAGAGACTGGAATGACATAAATACGAGGGTAGGAACGCTTCTTGTTACCAAAGTTTTAGGGGCATGATTCCGGTGCGTGGATAGGTTCACCCACCCCTGCACTGGCGAGTGGTTGATTCGAAACTCAAAATGGTGTCGGCGCAAATTAAATTCAATTTACTCCTGCAACTGACTGGGGAGGATTGGGACTGAGGACTAGGGCGAAAATAATGGGGCGGATCTGTAGGCAGGGTCAGAGCCAGGGGGTGGGGCTAGGCGCGAAGCAGTCTCTTGTCAAAAGGTTTCCTCGGAGGTTGAGCCGCTCTGAGAGGGCGCGTGCGGAGACCAGGTGTGGAGCAAGGACTCTGACGGGACGCAGAGCTTGGATACTGGGACCAGTGCGGAGTTGAGATTTTGAGATCTCGGGGACCGAGAAAGAGGGTGTATGTTCTTGCGAGTGTGTGAGTCCCTGGACCACTGTGCAAGGCTGGGAGGTGAGGGCATTCGGAGTGCCAGGATGTGGTGCCACGAGTCAGAATGGACATTGAGCTAGGAGAAAGAATGGAGTCTTGAAAGTTTTATCCAGCGGGGAAGTAGACTGTAGTTTAAAAAAGAGCTGACTGTACCCCCAAAACAAAAAAGCATTCGAGGAGAGGGAAGGAGGGAGATAAGGAGGGAGGGAGGGAGGGGGAGAGAGGGGGAGAGAGGGGGAGAGAGAGAGAGAGAGAGAGAGAGAGAGAGAGAGAGAGAGAAGAGAGAGAGAGAGAGAGAGAGAGAGAGAGAGAGAGAGAGAGAGAGAGAGAGAGAGAGATTTTTCTACAACTATCATTATTAGTACTGTGCCATTTAATTAAGGAAGTGCCTCTAATTTAGAGTGTGTACTCGTGTGGCGGCGGGGATAAGAAGTCTGGGGGAGGGTGATAAAATAGCTCTGGGACAATTTCAGTTAGGGGGAGAGTCGGGAGTTGTTCTGAATGGGTGAGATGAGTTGAAATGAGAAATTTCTGTGGGTGAATGAGTGAAAGTTTCTGTGAAGTAACAGCATGTGGGTCTTGAGGGAGCTGTGAAGAGCTACTCAGGTGAGAGGGTCTAACCCTCTTAATAATAGAAGACCAAGAATGAAACCCTTGCTGTTCGGAGGATAAGGGGGTTAGACCGGCGAGGTGCCCCAGCCTAGTTTTGTCTGGGCCCTTTGTTTGAGCCTCCTCCTCCTCCTCTTCCTCCTCCTCTTTTGTCCTCCTCCGTGTGGTGAGTGAGTCAGCCTCCTGTCTGAGCTCAGTTACAGCCAGGGAGGCTAGAGCCCGGGTAAGTAGATATTCTTTCTGCTTTGCGGAAGCACTCTGGGGCAGAGTTTAGGTCTGCCTCTAAATCATTATTAGGTGCCTGTCTTCCACTAGGGCGGACTAGTTATAGCAAAGAAACAGGTATTTTCAAGAGAGCAATGCCCTAGGGTTTCCCTGGATATTTCTGAAAGGAGACCAGAGTGACCACTCCAGGTGTGACTCTCTTTCCCATTTTTTTCTCAGGATTTGGTGATGGGTCTTAGTGCTCCAGAGTTGTCAGTGAAATGGTCCAGCTTTCTATTGCCTATCACTTCACACACAAACACATCCCCTCCCCGCCCCTCTCCCCTGTTCCCCCCCCCCCCCGTTTCTTCTTGGAGGAAAAAAGACAGAATTGATATATAGGCAGATTACTCTAGAGATAGTAGCCCTAATAATATTTTTTAGTCTTCCTTCTGTGGGTAAGGAATCTTAAGGGGATAATGGAGGCATCAGAGTTTCTTCTTTGGCTCCAGACCTTGCTGCTTCCTTTTTTCAATTCATTTGAGGAGAGGCCTTGATGCCTCCTTGGACTGTGGAGATGACTAAGATTGTAGAAAGCTGAGAAATCTACAGTCCGTGTTTCCCAGATCACAGGCTTGTGGGTTTGGTGAGTCTTTGGGTCATCAGCAATAGGAACTATTGGAGAGACCAACATTTTGAACCCTTCCTAGCCTCAAGTCTGGGAAGAGATTAAAGGGGAGAAGGAAGAGAACCCTGTAGGAAATTAACTTCTCATCCATTGGGATTGGATTTGATCAGTTATTCTTCATTTGTATAAATAATGTGAAAGTTTCATATAATTTATTTCTTGGAATCTTCTCCTCACTTTACCTTAGGATTGATCTCTCCTTGATAATAAATCCTAGATAAAAATAAAGTGAAATTCTTGAATTCGCCCAAAGAATAAACCCAACACTTCACCAGGACTGGCTGTGCAAAATTGGGGAATAATACTGGGCCAGCATGAAATAATTCTTTAATTAAAGATAGATTGAAGAAGTGCCTAGTTTTTTAGCTCTCTACATTTTGTCCCATGTTCACACCTGGAGCCAAATATTGGTCGAGGAAAATTCTTCTAGAACCACTTCCAGCAACCTCCTAGTTTGAGCAGGTTCCCTCAGAACAGAGGGTCAAATGTCAGGAGGACTCAGAAATCTCCACTGGAACTGTACTCTAGCTAATAACAACAGTTCAGATTTATGTAGCATGTGGCATTTCATATGTTTTATCCTCTTTGTTCCTGTGAAGTAGATAGGACAGGTATTATTATACCATTTTACAGATAAGAAAAAAGGCTGAGGGAATGAGTTTCTCCTTCCAAGTTTGGTACTTTTTTTTTCTATTAAAATATCATGCATATTCTTGTTCTCCTATTTGTCACAGTAAGAAAGATTTAAGAGCCTTTTCATTTGGACCAAAGTTTAATTGGTTTCTAGAAGTAGCAGAGTTTAGAGAAAAAAGTCTTGTCCTGAGAAACCTGAAATCAAAATTTGGACACTTAATGTGGGACCTCAGTCAAATCACTTCATCCAGTTAAACCTCAGTTTCTTCATCTATTAAGTGGGTTTAAGTTATACTAATTTACTCTACTGGAAAGATTATCATGAAAAAAAAAAATATATATATATATATATATTAACCTTAAAGTAATTTATAGATGTGAACTGTTATTATTTTTTCCCTGAGCAACAAGGATTTCTTTTTTATGTAGTATTTCTACCTATTTCACTGGCCCATTCCTTATTTCCCTCTCTTTGCATAGTATACTTTTTTCTTTTCAAATGTTGATACTTTTTTATTTTTTTCATTACTGTCAGTTTCTAATACCTTCTCAACAGAACCCTCCTTCATAACAAGGTGCTATTCTGTTCCCCCCCTTTTCCTTCTTTTTTTCATTACTTCCCTACTGGATCTTGATCTTTAATTCATCCAGATAAATTTTATACTGTAACTGGTTCTATAAAATAACTTTGTCAACATTTCTATTGTTTTAAAGTAGCCCAGCATTTAATAATAGATATCTCTCTAATTATTTGTCCTCCTTAAAATGGAGTCTATTTTGTAGTTGTAATCATATGGATTCTAATTCTGTTCAAAATGTTTTTTTATTCACTTTGTAGTTATTTTTGTAGCGAATTGGGTTTTGGCTAAGTATATTATATATGATTACTTGAACAAATATACTAATTTCCATTTCTCATTCCATCTGGCTTATTTCTCATTTAATTTCTCTCTGTATCTTTGTTTCTGTTTCTTTTTTTCTGTGAGTGTCTTACTCTCTGTGTCTCTCTCTCTTTACTTCCATCCTTTCCTACCCCTTTCCTATTTGAAAAGACAATTTAGATTATGCTTCAAAATATTATTAAAATTACAAAAAAAACCTTTTCCCTAATCAGTTCACTTCTATTCCAGTCTGACCTGAAGGAAAAATCTCTTCTCCCTATACCTATAGGTATAGCTTCCCTTCTTTAAATTTCAAAAGGAACATTTATAGGCTAAATCATTGTTAATGCTCATCTACTTTCATAGTAATATCAAAGAGCATACAAACACAGATGTTAAAACAAGGTATAGCAGGCTATAATATGACTTGTAGCTGGAGGATATAACTATTTTCTTTCCCCCACAGATTGGAGGGCTAAACAGAAAGAAACATGTTCAGGCAAATTAAAGGAGCAGGGTTTCTTCATAGAAGGAGAAGCAAAGGGAATATGAACTAAATTTAAATTTCTCTCACCAACCACATGCATTTGATGCTTTGGTCCTTTATCCATTCCCAGCTCTATAACTCTGAGCTTATCATCACCTTCTTTTCCTTCTCAACCTGTTCTTTTCTGCTATCCTCTGCCTTATCAACAGAGAATTGATGTTCTCAATCCAAGCTCTCCACTAAGGGTATCAGGAGAAACATAGAATCAAATGTGATCACTATAATTTATTTCCATCTCTTGGTATCATTTCTTTGCTTGACTTCTGTGCTTCCTCTCGTTTGGAAGGAAGTTCCTTTAAGGTCAAAAGCCACAGAAACATAATGAAATTTTGGGTAAAATGTGGGCTAAACAAATCTATCTCCACCAAGTCTCCATGATATTGTCTCTGTTGGAGGACCAATCTGTGCTGAGGATGAGCTAGACTGAATGGAATTTATTTTTCTAGTTCTTCCTGCAGGAAGTTTATTTTATATCCTAGTACTTTACTAAAGTAAATTATTATAATAGTAATTTATTGCCTCACTTAATTTTTTCAATGACAGTTCTCACACAGCAAATTATCATATAGTTTGCAACTAGATAAAATTCTATCAATTTCTTCTATTTTTTGTCACATCTCTATAGCTAGCATTTCTAGAAGTACATAAAATATTAACAGTGATACAAGATATCCTTGCTTTACCCTGCTCTTAATAGAAAGGCTTTCAGTATTTGTTCCTTATAATTTTTCCAGCATTTGGTTTTAGATAGATGCTATAGTTGATGTGTTTTGTGAAAGTCTTTTTCTGCATTTATTGATAATAATTTCATGATTTTTTGTAATTTTGTTATTAATATGCTTTATTATGTTTGTTGTAATGATGAAGCATCTCTTTCATTTTTGGTATAAATTCAACCTGCTTATATTGAATAATCTTTTAAATTCAATGTTCATTTGTCTATTGCCAGTCATAAACCCTAATCCTGATTTATTGTCACTAGTTGCTTCTATCCTTTCTCATATGTTGCTAAACAGAGCTGAAGGAAGTTATATAAGCATTCCAATTAGGTCTAATACAAATTTGTGTTACTTAATTTCAACTGGGCCCTCAAGACAAGCAGTAAGGCAATCTCTTTCTGGTATTTTATTCAGTTTTTATTTATTTATTAACTTCAGTATTCCTTTTACACTGCTATTCATCAAAGTTATAGCTATATATACTAGCGTCACTGTAGAATGTAATTAGAGTGACTATGATTAAGTTCTGAAACCTGGTTCTGAAGGCAGTGACCAGTCCCTCCAGACTAATTTTTTTCTCCATCAGATTTTCCAAGTTTCACTCCCCTTAGGAAATACATTACTGTTTCTAGTCATTCTCACCCAGTGCCCAGCTACTTCGTTTTGTGATATATGACTGAATATTTCTGAATAACAGAAATGTCAACCACATTCCCATAACCCAACATGAATGGAGATTGCAACTGATGGGGGCACCAGGACTCTGGTTTTCTCTTCTAGCTGAGGTTTTTATAGTTCTAACTCCATCTAGCAGAGTAAATAGCCTTGATCTAAATTAGCAAATTAATGAGGAAAGATGAAGGAAGTCAGATCCTGTCCAGAAAAGGAAAAAGAAGCATAAAAATGAGAATCCAAAAAGATCACACATTAAGTGTACTGGTACCAGGGGAAATGGTAAGTGAGGTGAAAAATAACTCCATGATTAGAGATAGAAAGAGGGACTAAGTGGCTAAAGACAGAGCAGGTTTCCTTGGACACAGAGGTTTGATTTCGGTTGTTACATGCTATTGTCATTACATATGGGGGGAAAAAAAGCAACTATTCTATCCTAACGCTGTGGGACTTTTGGTCAGACAGACCCCTGTAATACAAAGACAAAAATAAAAGAGTCCCTACCCTCAGGAAGCTTACATTCTACTGGTAGATAAAACATACATAGATAAGTAGCATAATATATACAAAGTGCATACAAGAAAGTTTTGGAAGAGAGTATACTAGCATCTGGAAGGATCAGGAAGGCTCTGTGAAAATGTGGTTCTTGAGCTATCTTAAAGCAAACCACGGATTTCAAGAAATGAAGATATATTTTACATGCCACACATGTGAGATAGCTAGTGCAAGTGGGATATATGGCACAGAGGACAGGAACAGCAAGCAGATCAATATGCCTGGACCAGAGTTCAAAGAGAGGAATAATGGATAAAAAGATTAAAACGGCAGAAAGAGTCCAAGTTCTAAAGGGATTAAAATGTTAAATACAAGAATTTATATTAGGTCCTAGAGGTATTAAGGATCCCCTTAAAAGTTGAGTAGTATGTTAGACTTGTACCTTAGGAAAATCACTTTCTCAGTTATATGGAGGATGAATTGGAATGGGTAGAAGCATAAAAATGAGAATCCAATATGAAATGATTACAATAGTCCAGAAGAGATATGATAAAAACCTGAACTAGGTGGTGGTTATGTCCACAGAAAGGAGGAGATATGGAGCCAGAATTCATAAAACTTGACAAGCTAACTTTTATATAGCACCTTAAGAATGTTATTTTATTTTGTCTTTGTTTGGTTTTTTTTTTTTTTTAAATAACCCCATGAGGTATTTAATAATGTTGCCCTTCTTTCACAATGAAAAAAGTAAGGCTAAATAAGTTAAGTGACGTGTCCAAGATCACTCAGCCAAGTAGGTACTGGAAGCAGAATTGTATCTAAAGCCTTTCTGACTCCAAGTCCAGTGCTCTATTTCATTATAGCTCACTTAGCTATCTCATGAGTGAGAGAGAACATCAACTACAGAGGAGTAAAAATTCACCTCAGTTTCCACATCTGTAAAATGAACTGAAGAAAGGAATGGCAAACTACTTCAGTATCTTTGCCAAGAAAACCCCAAATAGGGTCATGAAGAGTTGAATATGACTAAAACGAATGAACAACAATTAAAAAGATTTCCTTGCTACTTGCCTTGAGGGTCCTATTGAAATTAGATAACATATATTTTGATTAGCTCTAGTCAGTATGCTTGTATGACTTCCTCCAGCTCTATTCAGTAGCACATGAGAAGGAATAGAAGCAAATAGTGGGAATCATTCAAGGTTGGGGTTTGGCAAAATATGAGTGGCAATGGACAAATATGGAATTCAAGAGTAGAGTATAGAGTTGAACAAGTTCACCAGGGGGTCAGGATTGGAAAGTAAAGAGAATGTTGCCAGAACAGAGATCTGGCAAAATACTTAGGAGTAGAGAAATTGAAGGTCACAGTAAGGGGAATTAAGAGGAATGAGACATATCATAGAGAGTGAGTAAGGAGACATGATTTCAAAGTTTGAATCTCCCATTTACTAAGTATGTGACCTTCGGCAAGATAATTTACTTCTTTGAGAGTCCATTTCTTTCCCATAAAATAGAATAGAAATCCCCATTTTATGTTACAAAAAACATTGTGACTAGAGGGCCAACCTTAAAATCTGATAGACTTGGTTTAAGTGCTGCCACTGAGATACCTATTCATTTTATGATCTTGACCATCATTTAACCTTTCTGAAACCTTATTTCCCTTATCTGTAAATTGGTGATGATAACAAGGGTCACATGAGAAAATCCACATAAAGTTGTCTTCAAACTTTAAAGAGTTATAAAAAAGTCAGGCAGGAGAGTCAGGTGCTCTGGGACTGTGTGCAGATGTCACACCCACAAATTATTATTTGCTATTTGGGGTTCTTGCCAGGAAATACATTTAGCAGTGTTCCTAGAACCAGATGCTGCACAAAGTCCTCATTCTGCTTAGGGAAGAATCCTGGTCTGAAGGAAGATGGGTCAATTGTGCCAGCAGGAAAATATACAGAGTGAAGCAGGCCAAAAAACTGAGGACATTTGGCTGACACTTAGATTTCATGCAACCATTTTTACCCTGAGGTATTGTGCAAGGTGCAAAATCTCAATCACTATGGCTGATTCAGGCCAGCTGTTGACCTATCTTGTGTGTGTCACCTGCTGGCACTTGAGATATAGAAACAGCTCTACAATCCAAAGACCAAAGAGCTGGCTGACTTCACATCATCTAATTGATTTGATTTATCTCTTTGATTTGAATTAGGTTTGAATTAAGTTTGGCCCTTTGGAGTAGAAAACCCAAATAGGCTAGGTCTCTGTTTCAAGATGAAATTAAACATAAAGGAAAGCAGTAATCTTGAGATAAAAATTAAATGAGTTCTGTTAAGAAAGAGTTCATGATAAATGATAATTATGATAATTCATGATATGAAATTTGAAGGATCTGTTAAGGCAAGTAGTAAGTTTTCCCTT
Organism: Antechinus flavipes; assembly: GCF_016432865.1. Taxonomy (NCBI): domain Eukaryota; kingdom Metazoa; phylum Chordata; class Mammalia; order Dasyuromorphia; family Dasyuridae; genus Antechinus; species Antechinus flavipes. The sequence goes on from NC_067402.1 coordinate 231,134,680, forward strand.
CTTGATTAATCAATAGGGATTTATTAATGCTTATCATGAGCACTACAAGTCTCTCATAGCATAAGTCTTTGAATCTATTATTACTTTTAGATTAACAAAAAAAATCAAAGAATGCATTTATTAGAATTAAAAATTAATCTCATATACAAGGCAATGGATTCAGAGGCAGAGGATCTGGATTCAAATGCAAACTTTGCAACATATTATATGTGTAAACTTGAAAAAGTGAAACTCTTTGGGCCTCAGTGTTCTGATCTGCAAAATAAGGAGATTGGTATTTAAAATAATCACAAAGGGCCTTTCTAGCTCTAAATCTTTTTTTTTTTAAATATTCAAAGCCCTAGACTTCTCCTATCTTTCTAGTCCCTCTATATCTTACGTCTCCCCCCATCCACCCCAGTTTCTGTGCTCCTTTATCTGGGCATTTTTATTGTCTTTCCCCCACGCCTGGAATGGCATCTTCTCTCCTCCTCATCTTTCTCTCCTCCTCCTGGCTTCCCTAGCTTCCTTCAAATTCCAGATAAAATCCTTTCTTTTTTTGAGGAGGCTTTTCTGATCTCCTTTAATGTAAGGCCTTTCCTTCTATTGATTTTTTCCAATTTATCTTTTTTGTTAAGTACAACTAAGGATGGATTCATATATCATTATACTATGAACTCCTTGAGTCTTTCCCCTTTGCATCCCCAGCTGTTAGCACAGTATTTAGTACTGTGTACTTAGTACGAGCTTAATAATCATATTAAGCTTGAAATGCTTGTGCAGCTTAGAGAATTCAGTAATATTTTTTTCTAATAGGTTCTTGAGCAGGGTTTTTTCCCCTGAGAAATTCTACTAAAACAAGTCTGGAGAAAAAGACTGCAGGTATATTATATAGAAAATGGTGTATAAGGAGGGGGAGGGATAGAGAGAAGAAGCAGAGGGCAGAGGTGAATCGTAGAGAAGGGGAGGACCATGTAGTGTCCTCTGAGCTCCCTAATTACTTCAGGGTTCTGGATGATTGGTTGATGTTTAATAGACTCTAGTAACTCAGTGGTTGGAATGTGCTCTGCCCTCTGACTCCTGTGGGGGTAGGATAGAACTGAGCTTGGGGGATGTGCAGGATGTGAATGGGGCAACATGCCAGCAGAGAACAACTTATTCCATTTCTAAGCCATGAATAGTTTAGTACCATGCCCCTGGAGGTATTCTACAAATTGTAGGAAAAGGTGTACTGGTACTTATTGACTTTCAGTTGGCCACACTAACACTTCAGTTGTCAAGTGCCTGCTATTCCAGCCACTTGCTAAAAATCTCTCTCCAGGTTAGTAGATATATGAATAATTTCAATCAACATTATATACCAAATCTCATCTTCTCTAAATATAAATATTCTTGTCTCCCTAGCTATTCTGTCAACAACACTGGGTAGATGAGGAATACTTAATGAAACCCTTCTATGAAAAGTCACCTCTCAAAACTGTTCCCAGTAATTAACAATTCATTAATTACCAAATAACTCTAATGAGCATTTCATGGAGTCATAGATTTAGAATTGGAAAAATACTCTAGTGACCATTTAGTCTAGACCTCTTGTTTTACAGATGAAGAAACAGATGCTCAGGGAGATGGAAAAACTTGCCAAAAATCACACAGGTAGTAAGCTATAATTTGAACCCAGCTCTCAACTGATTCCAAATCCAACCCTCTTTCCAGGGGTCCACTCTGTGTTCTCCCTTCTGTGGGTGAGCTACATATACCAGTCGTGACTGGACTTGAACTACAATCTGTTCTTCCATGCTGATTAGGGGATCTAAGACTCCAATTTGAATCCTGTGAATCTTCTCATAAAGTAAGCTAGTTATTAAGTCCAGCCAAATTCCCTTCAAAGCCAAAATTAGGAAATCTTGGGAAGAAACAGTATCATTGGTGGTAGAGGATGGTGTTTGGGGAGAAGGAATAGGGCATAGGCTAGATTGGTCAAGAGATTCAGGAAACACTGGCAGGCAGAATTATTTATTCTAAATACTCCTCCCAGGACTGGGAAGCTATCTCTGCCCTTCCCACCTGGCACACCAACCTCTTGGTTGCCTCTGCTTTAGAGAGAGAATGGGGGACTTTTCTAGATACCTCAGGCAAAATTCCATTATGATGAACTCTACAAGACTCCAAATTATTTTGTTGTGATAGAATCTTGTTTAAATATATGTAGTGGAAGAAATTGTATCCCCAGCATGTAGTACTTAGGAATGAAACCAAGCTACTACCCAACTTCCCTTTGGTGGCAGGGAAAAAAATCAGCAAGTAAAAAGCAATAGTTTAACTCAGGATGATAAGTAGGAAGAGGGCGCGCGCGCACACACACACACACACACACACACACACAACTACTCCCATTTTCACTCTGGGGTCTTTTCTGTGGTGGTTAAGAGTTTTGTGTTTTATACAGATGACTAGAACTTCTGACCTGGTGGTAGAATAGAATTTCCAGTTGGAGACAAAAAAGCTTTAAAGAGCTCAACCACAACTGGATTTCTTCATCCACATTTCATGTGATAATTGGAAGGGATCTAGGAGATCATTCAATCCCATCCCTCCTTTATTTCTGGAGTAAGGAAACTGAAGTCCAAAAAAGTCAATTGGCCCAAATTGGGTCAAGCCTTGAGTCCAGTTCTCCTGACTCCTTATGTAACTCTTCCTACTATATCAGTATAGATGACTTACTTGTAGGTCATCAGGACTAGCCCCTTCATCTTACAAAGAGAAAAATGAGACCGATAGAGCTCATCAAATTCATAAAAAGGTAGTAAGCCAGAATTCAGATCCAGATTCCCTGACTTTAAAGCAACAAGGCATTGATAGGACTGTGTTAAAAAAAAAAAAAAACTGGGCAAAAAGAAACAAAAAAACTAAAAAACAACTTAGTGTGATGCTCTATCCACTTGATAATAATTGGGTAGGTCTCCAGGGAAAGGAGTAGGCAAGTTGTTGGCTGGTGCCCTCATTGTGAATAGTTTTTGAAGTAAGAAAATACGATTGAGATAAGTTATAGTCCACTTGACAATGAATTATGGCTCACCAACTCAGCATGGGTATCTTGCTGATCAATCCTTTTGCAGATCCCTTCTCCCTGCCAGGTCTCCCACTCATCATCAAATTGATCCATTAAGCTTTGAATCTCTTCCTGGTGCCAAGTTATTCCGACTAGTGAGTGAGAACTCACCTAACTCAATGTACTGAACTGGCATGCTTTATTTCCCAGCCATGAAACCATCAGGACAACAGAAACCTACTAAATGCAGCCAGCTTATACCCCCACTACCCACTCCTTTCCACCCCTTGTTCTTGCTCTGGAAATAATACTTGAATAAATACTACCATTGTTACTGGAAAAGGGAGGATATGACAATTTGCTGCCCTAAGGCTCTTCCTGAATGTTTGAGATAGCTTGGTGGTGCAATGGATAGAGCATTGGATAGGTCTGGAGTCTGGAAGACCTCCCATATCAAATCTAGTATCAGACACTTATTAGATGTATGACCCTGGGCAAGTCAGTTAACCTGTTTGCCTTAGTTTCCTCCACTATAAAAGGGGGATATTTGTATCAACATCGCACAGTTATTATGAAGATCAAATGAGATAATATTTGTAAAAAAAAGTGTTTAGAATACTGCCTAGCATATGGTGGAATTTTTATAAATGCTAATTCCTTTTTCCTGCTCTTCCCCTCTTATGGACTAGCCAAGGTACATGTATACCATTCTTATTTCACCCTCCCAACTCCTCTTTTTGAGATTAAAAGTAGCAACTGGATAGGCTAAGCAGTGTCCTAAAAGCTCAGTGACCATAATTCCTAGCTTTCTGGGATACCTTGATCATAGTGGGTTGAGGGAGAGGGATGGTACTGTCAACTTCCTGAACTGTCATCCAGATCTACTATTTTGAAAACTGAAGGAAAAAAACCCAGCTCACTGTAAGGAACTTTTTTTTTTTGTTAAATTTCAAACCTGGGCTGTTTGAGAGGTTTATCCTTAGAGTTGTTTTTCAGGTCTAGGGCATTTCTGGCAAGTATAGGAATTAGATGTTTCTTTTCATTATGGTATTGAGGAACATAGAATGAGTTGTGGCTCTTTTTGATACCCAATAGAAGTATTACCTGCCTTCACTTAATCATGCCATACTTGTCCTGGTCTCTAAGCAGCTTTCTACTTCTCAAAATGGATGCCTCAGCTGAGTCAGTCATTCTGATAATAAACATTTATTAAGTGCCCATTATTAAGTGCCAGGCACTCTACTAAGTACTGGGAAAGTACTTAGCAGAAAGAAAGGGAAAAGAGACAAGGAGCTCACAATGTAATAGGAAAATTAAATAGAAAAACAAAACTATATAAAATATGCTGTATATAGGATAAATTAGAGATAATCAATAGAAATAAGATACACTCGTATTAAAGGATACTAGGAAAGGTTTCTTGCAGAAGGTAGGATTTTAGCTTTTACTTGGAAGAGGCCAAAAGGCTGAGATGAGGCAGAAGAAAATTCCAGGCATGGGAAACAGCCAGAGAAAATGCCCAGAGTCACCTATAAATGTATTTGTGTATATACATACACATATACTTCTATAGGTATGAGGCATATGTTTATACACACTGATAGCTTCTATCTTATAATTTCTAATAAAACTGAAAAGATCAAACAATAATTGAATCCAAAGGAACTAATGAGATCAACAAGTGAAATAATACAGTGCTAGAAGAGAAGAAGGCCCAGGACAAAGCCCTGTGGGATAATCATAAATTACCTGAATTTCTACGTCTTAGGCATGTTATATACTGAAGTTCCAAAGCAGTCCAAGATAGAGCATTGCTTCACTTATAATTCTTTTGATTTTGGCTTTGGATCTGAGGATTTATCTACTAGTGCCCTCCACTTGAATTGGCTTTGTTCCTTTCTTAGGACTAAAGGAGGCACTGTTTAGATCTTCAGTTCAGAGGCTCAAACTTGAAATCCAAGGACCTGAGTTAGAATTCTGGCTTTGCTATTATTTGTATGATATTGGATATGTAACAAGATCTATTTTGGCGACAGTTTCTTCATCTGTAAAAGTCCCTTTGAACTCTAAATCTATGATCCTATGATCTAATGGACATAGAACAGAAGGGGAAGAAGATTTTCTTTCATCCTTGGGCTTTGCTCTTCCTGAGCCCAGAGGTAGCACTGAAGAAGATGGATGATTCCTGAATTAGCTCAGGTCCATCTCAGCCTCTGTATATAAGGAGAGACATCTTCACATAAAGTACTATTGGAGAATAAGGAAAAGGAAAAAAAAATTATTCCATGTCATGTTCCTTTTCCCTAAACACACACACACACACACATACACATACACACACACACACACACACACACACACACACACACACACACACATATATATAAAACCTGAGCCAGGATGTTGAAGCTTTGAAAAAGTTAGTGGACAAGGGCATATACCTCTAGAGAAAATTCACAGAAAAATGCACTATAAGTAGTAATATCAATGGGTACTCTGGATGCTGAATCAACCAAATACATAAGAGCTAGGGAAGAATAAATCCCCATTTCATTTGGAAAAAAAAATACAACTCCCCAAAGGGCCTTTTAGATTTGAGAATTTTGAAAAGTTTGTGTTGTGCTGTTGGCACAACTTCTAGATATGCTGTTTTTGGATATGTATCTGTGTTATAGAAATATAATTTAGATATAAAGAGTAAGGGTAGTATACACTTATAAAGAATGCAAGGGGACTCTTTTTTCTCCACATGTTCCACAGGCAACAAATTTCCCTTCATCCTAAATATTTTTCTTCCTTAGAGCTTCCTTTCCTTTATACTGCTTTCATCTTCTAATTGTCATTGAAACTTTAATCCCCTGATGACCCATTCTTCTGGCCACACTTTTCCAGTATTAGCAGCATCTTTACTCATTCCCTTCAACTCACTGATCAAGGCAGAGAAATAGGAAAATTTTCCATTGCCACTACTAAATGTTCTCCATCACTCAGTAACTTCTCCTTCTTTGAGAATTCATGCAGTTTCTCTTACTACCCAATCAAAATCCTGATGGATTGTCTACAAAATACAGGTTATTCCTCTTCCTTCCTCCTTGAATTTGGTACATACATCACACTTTTTATTTCTTTCCCAGTTCCTGCCCAGGACTTAAAAATGCATGTTGACTGTCTCTCAAATATTCTAACTACGAATTTTTCAATCTACCATGTCAGATTGGTACACATACAAAAATGGTCATACCCTTGTCTTTCCATTAAGAATTCTTTAAAAACCCCTATCCAAACATAATCTATTGACTTTCTTTATCTCCTGCCTTCCCTCACCAAGCCCTATTCTTCCTCCATACCATAATCTTTAACCCCTCAATCCTCTTCTAAATCAGCTCTTCTGCATTAACCACTTCTCATTTAGACTCCTCAGTGAATTAATTCAACTCTATACTATCCTCTTCTCAAGTCCCCTTATAATTTTGCCATGCCCTGCTAAGTTTAAGTCTTAGATAACAATATACCACCTTCATTCCCATACATGAGTTGTTAAACAAAAAGTAGGAAAAATCATGCAAACATTCAGACTAGGTCTACTAGAAATTTATATTTTACAATCTCAACTGGGCCTTCACTGTTACTAGACAATTCTACTATGCCTCCCTTATCAATTCACTATCCCATTCTCCACAGAGGCTTTTCTAACCTTTTCATTTCTCCTCAAATCTCTTGTAGCCCCTCTTCTCTTCACTCTCTCAGCTAAAAACTTTGCCTCATATTTTATTGAAAAAATCATGGCCATTCACTGTGAATTCCTTGTTCTCCCCTAATCTTCATCTCCTGTTCAAATGTCTTCCGCCATTTTCTTCACCCCTATTTACTCCTTACTAAATCCAATTCCAATAGATTATGGTTGGATAGGGATTTTTCAGGATTCTTGGACATGGAGGTGGTACTTTTGTGGAAGATGGAAAAATCAAGGATATAATCATCTTTGCGTGTGATCCTATTCCATCTTGTCTTCTCCAATAGGTTGCCCTCTGTTATCTACACTTTTTCCATTTATTTTTAATTTCTTTTCAATCTCTCCTAGTTTATTATTCCATTCTCTATTGTCTACAAATAGACTCACATCTCCCTCATCCTGAAAAAACCTCACTTGATTCATTTATCCCCACCATCATCTTATAGCTCCTTTGCCTTTGTGGCTAAAGTCCTTTAGAGTTTCTCTTCCCCCTCCTCCCATCCAATCTATTGCCAAGCTTGGCTTGTTGATTTCATTTCTGCAAGTTCTCTCAAATATGCCCTATTCTCTTCTCTGACATTGTTATTAGTGCAGTGCTCTCATCACATCATGCCTTGATTATTGCAATAGCCTGCTGGTGGGTCCACCTGCTTCAAGTCTTTCTCCATTCTAATCCACCCTCCATTCAACTACTAAAGGATTTTCCTAGATTGCAAGTTTGATAATGTCATTCCCCTCCTCAATAAATTCCAGTAGCTTCCTATAGTCTTTAAGAACAAATACAAAACCCTAAAACCTAACCCCCTTCCACCTTTCCAGTCCTCTTACATTTTACATACTTTTCCATTTAGTGACACTGGCTTCCTGATTGTTCCACGAACAAGATATTTCATCTCTCAGTTCTAGGCATATTCTGTCACCAAAACTGGGAATGTTCCCCTCCTCATCTCCACCTGCTACCTCCCCTAGTTTCCTTTAAGTTCCAACTAAAATTCTACCTTCTCCAAAGGAAATCTTTCCCAATCTGTCTTAATTCTAGTGCTTTCCCTCCTAATTATTTCCTATTTATTCTGTGTGCGGCTTGTTTATATATATAACTTATTTGCTAATTGTCTATCCTACTAGATTGTGAGCTTTTCAAAGCAGAGATTGTCTTTGCCTCTTTTTGTTTTTCCATTAACTTAACACAGTGTCTGATACATAAAACAAACAATAAATGTTTATTGATGGATTGACTGACATGGTATAGCACAGGACTCCCTCCAATCAAGGGTACTTGGTTCTAGGCTTCTGTAAATTTGGATTCCATATATAATTAGTGATGGATGCCCTAAGACATAGCTGATTGCCTGCCTTCCCAGGCTTTGCTTGCTTTTGCCTGAAGGCTTAAATATAAAATTATTGTTTTTCTCTTTTAATTTCCCCTGTTTAAGGAAATGTGCACTTGTATACAGATATTATTTTGATACTCTATTTAGGCCTTCCAAGTACAATGGGTATTTGCTCTTGTTCTCACACCTTGGATACACTAAATCAGAAATGTGTTTCCTATCCTTTATAACAGAGCTTCTTAAATTTTAGGGTGAGTCATGGATTCTTCAAGCAATCTGTTGAAGCTTGTGGATGTTTCAAAATAATATTGTTGTTTTTTAATTAATAGCTGAAAAAACTAAATTTCAATTAAAGCTCAGTGGTGGCAGGGAGAGATTATTTTTTTCCCTAGGCATATCCACAGATACTCTGAAACCTATCCATATATCCCCAGGGTAAGAATTCCTGCTCCTTAGAGATCCTAATCTCTCCTCTAAAATCTACTGTAACCAACATTAATCATAACAGACAAGGATCAAGTGGCCATTGGATTTTCTTTTGTATAACAAGGATAATAGCACTAAAAAGACAACAAGTAATGGAAAAGGGAAGGAACAATTTCTTGGATAGGAAGAAATTGGTATCTCCTAGAGATACAAAAATGAAATGAACTTGTACTCAGTTTCGCCTTTTGTGGGAATGGAAAAGAGATAGATCATTAATGGAGAGTTATTCTCTCATCCGTAACAGATTTGAGGTGAGTGAGGTGATTGAAGAGATGTTCTAGTGAAGGGCTGGCATGTTCTCACCAACTGTCTCTCTTAATTTTTGTTAGTTTCTTGGGCACGTCACAACTCTAATTGCTACATCTGGGAACAGTTGGATTCTCACCTAATTTTCACAAGAAAGAGCCAAAAATGGCACTTACCTCTCAAACAAACAAACAAACCAAAAAAAACCATTCTCCCTTCCTAAATTCTCTAACACATAATCCCAAAGAGACATCACAAGCAAAGTGAGCTCTGGCATAGTGTCTGCTTATAGCCATAGCAGCATTGGGTATGTAAGAATGTGAGAACCCAGGGTTATATATATGGCACATTTTGTTTACTTCCTTTGTATATAGTGTATATGATTGTCAATTTGTATTTCTATGTCCCATCTCCAGTGCAATCTGACTACAAGGAAGTGACTTGGTTAAATGTAGTTAAGAATGGAAAAAACAGAAAATATTGTCGGAAATGTTTGGGGACATGTGTGTTATGTGTTGACTTTAAACACTGAAGCATATCTTACTGTCAGAAGTCATATCTATCATGAATAGATTGCTATTCAGTTGCTAGAAGGAAGGTAAATTTGAGTTGTAGCAGCTGAGCTATTCCTCCTCTCCCCTTTTCCTTGAGTTTTACCATAGATATTTTTTTTTCTCCAACAACATAACTTAATCTGCTTATCTGAACTCAGTTTCTTTTTTCTGTTTGAATTTTGCTCTCTCTTCTGGGCCAGGATATAATGTACTATTTCAACAAGGTCTCTGAATCTCTTCATGAACTACACAGAGGTTGAAGAAATACTACCTATGAAATTCTTTGTGAGATACCTTTTCCTAGGAAGAAATCTAAATAGTTCCTACTTGCAAATTAGGGTGGCTCCAGTTATTCAAAGAGGATCTGTTTTTCTCTATTAAGGTCACTTAGGGAATCAAAGAATAGGAAAGAACCCATGGTTCTTTCTAGCACTGATGAATAATTGAAGCTGGAGAAGGAAACTGGGCAATGACCATAACTTTTTAAAAAAGAATTGAAAAACTTCTGCTTCAAAATATAAATGTTTTGATAATTATGGAAATATGTATAGAAGAATTGTACATGTTGTACATACATTGGATTAGTTGTTATCTAGTCGGAGGAAAGGGAGGGAAAAAATTTGTAACACAAGGTTTTGCAAGGATAAATGTTGAAAATTATCTATGAATATATTTTGAAAATAAAAAGTTTTAATAATAAAAAAGGGGAAATGTATGAATGCTTGTTGATTGGTGATTTTTATCTAATCACAATTCTAAAATATAATGATTTTTTTAAAATAGTATTATATTGGTTTTCTTCTTTCAGTTCAGTAAGCACATATAACCTAAATTTCCTAATTGGTGAAATTGGTTTACCAAAGGTTTACCATATGCTTTCCTTCAAATATTTAAATAGTATAGATACCTATCCAAAATGCTTTCAGGGATCTTATGGGAAGTAGGAGATAGATAAGATGATCTTTCAAGGGGTCTCTTTCAGCTCTTTCAGGATACTCTAAGCCCTTTGGAGTACACTTTATAGAACTATATGTCACACTGGCCTTTCTTAATAGGAAAACACCTAGAGAAGGCAAACTACAATCACTGCTTTCAAAGATGAAGTAGTAAACTAGCATTACTGTTGCAATGGGAGAGAAGCAAAGTCATCAACAGCTTTCCAGGGAGGTCAGGACAACATCAATTGACATTGATTTCAGGAATAGTACTCTAGTACAGCTCTTCAGGAATTCTTCAGATGTATTAAAAAGAAACAGTTAATCTCAGTCTGTAATTTTTATGACAGGCACTCCCAATTTTTATCCTTTTTGTGATCATAACAATTTGAGTAATTTCTGACAATTAACAATGAAACTGCCCTTGGTGCATGTCAGGGAGCAAATCCCCCCAAAAAACAGTTTGAGTCCTATTGATCTTAGACATATAACCTCTGGAGTAGGATTTTTAAAGAAAAGCTTTTTGTGTATTATAGATCCGTTTAAGAATTTAGTAAAGCCTCTGGATCCTTTTAATAATGTAGTGAAGTCTTTTGAATTCCTTCTTGGAATAATGTTTTTAAATAATTGGAGGAAATACTAAATTTCAGTTAGAGGTTAGGGAAAATAAAGATGTCTTTTTTCCCCATTCAAGTTCAAGGACCCCTTAAAGATCTATTTATGGACCCTAGGTTAAGAACTTTTACTCTAGAGCATTTAGTCATTTAATAAGTGCAAATCTAGTCCAGAATGGACTATTGAGAGAATAGAATAGGAATTAGATCATTTGAAAGCTTTATCTATTTTATAGAATTTTCCCAACTTTAACTTCTTTATAAGTGTTAGAAGATCTGTTTAGAATGCAAAGAGGGCTCTGAGAGAATACTCTAAAAGTTACTCTGGGTTATTCTTCAGATCCTTCAGAGGATGACCTTACTACATAGGACTGTTTCAGACTGGATCCTTCAGTACTAGATAAGAATTGGGAGGGTACGTCCCAATACCTTATTAATATTGATTCCATCAGTTTACCGTGGGAGAATGTGGACTCAATATGACCATCTCTGGTGTGCTCAGGACTATACTCTTCTCCATTTGGCAAATGATAGTGCTGTCAGATGTTTGAGGCAATCTCCAGCAGCCATTTCTCACATTCTACTAAAGGAAATAATCCATAAACCAGGACATCCTTGAAAAGGTATGGTATGAATTAAAACACAAGTATAGAGAAAAGATACTGAATAGGATATATCCAAAGGTTGATAGTGTTAGAGTCTGGATTCTTGACCCTGATTATCTGCCTTGTGGTGGGGAAGTCCAGCTTTTTACCTTTGGTTTTCTGCCAAATAGGGGAGAAGTTAGGAGAAGCTCAGACCCTCCTCCCCCCAAAAAAGCATCCACATTCCTGGAAACTGGAGCTTGTGGGTGGAGTGGTCACAATCTTTTCCCAGTTCAGCAGAATTGTGGCTTTCTGAGCAATGTTTGTTTAGGGTGGGGCACTTGAGACAGCTAAGAAGAGGAGACTTCCTGCCCACCCCAGCTCCTCTCCAGGACCCACTGTTCTCTTTTAAGGTGTTCGATTCTTCTTTTAAGGGCTTTTAGCATAACTGGAGAATGGTAGGAAAAAAGAAAGGGGGGGGGGGGCAGGCAAATCGAGGTAAATGAGAAGAAAGGGGAAACAGGTAAGAGGCTTTAACACCTAGAAAAAAGATAAGGAATTTTGGTCCAATCACCTGGCCTATGAAAGAATCCTTTACACAGTGATCATAGAATAAAAAAAAGACTATCAAGTAGGTCTGAAACATATCAGCTGAGGCAGAATATTTGAGGTGTTAAAGTGGACTACCAGGTGATGACTCATGGAGCCTGGTTGACGTCCCCAAACACTGAGCAACCTGAGGAGCTTGATAAGAAATACACAAAAGGATCACAGATTGTAACCATCATGAAAAGATAGCCTGAGAGAATCCATCAACCAACAAGTAGTTATTGAATCTCTACGGTGTGCTAGGTACTAGATACACACAGTCAAAAGTGAAACAGTTCTTGTCCCCAAGGAGCTTACAATTCAATAAGAGAGGAATGTTAACTTTCCTGTCTTTCACAACATGAATAAGAGAGCCAAAAATCAGGAGTGAAAAGAGATCAAATGGCAGTAATGACTTGGGTCTTTCATTAATAAGGATAGGTACCCAAGAGAGGCTGAATCTTCTCATTTCCCATATTTACAATGTCCTTCCTCCTCACTAGCCTTAGCTTCTCCTTCCTTTGGCTAAAATCCTTCGGTTTAGCAACTAACCTTGTCCTCTCACTTGTACCTACCTGCCTTTAGAAGGTAGACCAGGAATCAAAGTGGATAGAATCCTGAACTTGGAGTTTAGGAAGATCTGAATTCAAATTTGTCCTCAAATACTTCCTAGCTATATGACTCTGGCCAAATCACTTAACATCTATTTGCCTCAATTTCTTTATCTGTAAAATGTGCATAAAAACAGCACCTATCTTACAGGAGTATTGTGAGAATAAAATGAAATATTTGTAAAACACTTTGCAAAACTTAAAGTACTATTTAGCCATTATTATTTGTTTTCCAAAGTCTCAAAAAATCCTAACTCGGAGAGAAAAAGGTCAAGTACATTAAACTTCTTTCCAGACTTCTTGCTGCAGTCAAATTAAAAAAAAAAAAAAAAAAAAAGAGCCAACAGTGAAGCACAAAGAGAATGTCTATCTAGTGGTCAGGTCTTACATCTCCTCCAAACTTTTGTATAGAAACTTGAGACTTTAGAGATTTAAAAGAACCTTTAAAGATTTTCAAGTACAACTCCCTCCCTTGATTTTATAGAGGGAGAAAATGAAGCCTTGAGAGGAATAAAGACTTATCAAAATCATGTGCAGAATCAATAGCATGAACCAAGTTTGCTGACTCCAAATAAGGTTCTTTCCCCACATTGCTATTCTGATATTTCTGAATGGAATGGACAATTCCATCTGTTATTCTCTGTTGTGCCTTTAAGTCTTTTTTTATTATTATTCTTTTTATTTCCTTCCCTCCCCCTGAGGAATGAGGTTCCTTTATATCATACATTTGTAAGGAGAGATGTAATTCTTCATCTTCTTCAGCCCCCATTCCAGCTCCAGCTCAACTGATGTCACATGTAATGAGGTTACAGTGAATAAACAAGATGTACATACACTCTGATCTCTTTATGAAGGAAATATTTCTTTGAGTCATGGATGGAAATAACCTGATTGGCTGAGCAAACAAATTAGTTTCTGCTGTAGGCACTTTAAATAAGTAACTTCTGGATGGTTTTCAGAGTTCTGAGCCTTTGCAAGCCAGGAGCTATCTTGTAGAAGAGACTCCTTCAATGGAAGAGTACAGAATTTCTTTTTCTCCCTTAGCCAACCTTAATCATGTAGCTTTGAAAGGGCGTCACTGAACTAGCAGGAAAACTACATGCAGTGGGAATGAAAACCACACATCAAACTGTCTCAGATACATAGAGACAGTCACCTGAGGAAGGAACCTGCTTCAAGAAAAGGTAGTACTCCTTTGTAGATGAGTCAAACAGACCCTGGGAATCTAACATGAAGACTCTGTAAGGAGACAGAGAATTTTCAGGCCCTCCCAGTACCAGGGGTTTCAAGTTGGCTTAGCACTTTAAATGAGAACCCATTCTTCCTATGTGTATTATATTATACTTTGTAAGAGAGTGTACCCCAAGTTTATGGGAGAATTTTTTTGTAACTACTTTTTTCACTATGCCATTTGAGTAAATGATTTTGATAAGAATCCACTGAGTCTATTAGTTGACTGTTAATAGGAAGTACCATGGCATGACCTACCTATAATATTGAGGTAGTATATTACCCAAACCAAATACAAGTTGGGGTATTACACATATATACATGTACAATGACTTCTTTGATGCTGATTTGGATTGAGACTTTAGCTCCTAAGTTGGAATTGACTAGAGAGGGGCTAGAAATAGGATAGCCTGACACCAACCAAATGTATTTCCTTAAACCACATTTCTGGATCTTTCTTCATCTGTAAAGTAAAAAATTGACTTATTATTTTTATTCTTATCTGGTAAAACTCTGAGTGATTGTTTCCCATGATTCATTGGTTTTTGTTGCCACCTATTCTTCTGGGCAGTGATGTGGGAAACAACCTCTCATATCAATCTAGAGGAAGGTAATCAGCCCAGGAATCTTGATGAAGCTGAAAGCAGAGTTTCCACTGGAAAAAACAGCTTGCAGGAGCAATCATTCTAGATAAGAAATGTGTGTGTTTGTATATATACCACATATATTTTCTCACCTATCACCTTGGACCTTTTTAATTCCTGCCCTGTTAGCTCAACTAGAAATCTAGGAAGCAATTTAATGTAAGAACTGTCTGACTTCACTATTAGTTGAAATATCTGTGACTTTGTTCAGTGATCACACTTGGTAGCAGGAGTGTGTGTGTGTGTGTGTGTGTGTGTGTGTGTGTGTGTGTGTGTGTTTGGGATAGGGAGGAAGTACCTGATTTTGAATGATAGGATTTGGGTTTAAACAGTGTTTTTTGCCTTAATCTTGAGCAATTTCTGGCTTTCTGGCATATAAAATAAGAGACTAGACTAAATGATCTTTAATGTTCCTCCTAACTTGGAATTCTATGATTGTTTGTCCCTTTGAGGTATAATTGCTTTGATTCATCTGCTGAGCTTCTTTTTCTTGGGACAAGTGAGGCCCATCCAAGTCTAGTTTACTTCTCCCCAAAATAGTCAATGCTGATACAGTAGGTAGGGCTGATGGGAGAGGCTCCAAGAATTTCTAGAATCCCTCTTCTCATCAAGTCCTCTTGGGCTAGATTGTTTTGTAACTACTTTCCTTGTTATGCTATTTGAATAAATGCTTTTGGTAACAATTCATTGAGTCTACTTACTGACAGTCAATAGGAAACACATGGAGTAACCCACCTGTAGGGTTATTCTTAGAATATGAGGGAGTATGTGATCCAACCCATAAGTACTTTGGGTGTTATACACAGACACAGACACACACAATGACATATATAGCATTCTATGCTACATTATATATATTATATTACATTACATATATGGCCACATAATATATAATATTGGATTAGAAAGATTATTGAATTTAAATCAGAGGACTTGGGTTTGAAGCCTAGATTTGTTGCTTTAGCACTTGCTTGATCTTTAGCAAATTATTTTCTGATCCTGAGTTTTCTTCATTGGTATAATGAGGGATTTGAATTTGATCTCACAGGTCCCTTTTGCCATTCCTCTGTGCTATTGTAAGGCTTATAGGATCCAGAAGGTTAGATTCCCCAGACCTCTTGGCTTTTATCTGGGTGGTCATCTGGGAAATATACCATGCATGCCTGAAAGACTGGGCCCTGTTGGTCAGTCCCCTATTATTTTTTGACCCCCCAAAATGCTCATTACTGTGATAAGATGGCACCAATCAAGATAGGACCTTATTGTAAAATGAAGCCCACTATGGAAAATATTGAACATATCTAAAGCCCTGAAGGCCCTGATTTTGATGCTAGTTACTTGGACTGGCAAAGAAGCCTTGAGAGTGTCAGTGGCAGTAGCATCACTATAGGGGTCTATGTTGAAATTACAGGTGTTTCACATAAATCATTCCCCACTTCATGGCTCCCACTGTGGTAAGGTGGAAGTAAGATATTCTTTTGGCTTCTCCCAGGACCATTAGAATCTTACAAGTCACCCCAAATTCTTTCTCCTCAATTGTTGAAATTGAATGAAAATAAAGGATTGTTTGGGCAGATACAACTTATATTGTCCCTTAGCTCATTTCCTGATTCTTTGAGTGAGATTTTAGTTACTCCTATGAAAGAATTTTAGGGGTGAAGAAAGTGAGGAGAAAAGGAGGCGTGAACAGCTACAATTAAACTTATGTCAAAATATCAGGATGAAAAATTTTAAAAACTTAATCTTTCATATTTTTGGTATTGTGCAGTCAATGTTAAATCCCAAAGAAAAATGTGAATTGCATATGCTTTCATAATTGGTATACAAAGATCCATCCATCATTATTTTGCCAATTTAAGACAGAGAATAAAACTTGTTCCACTTCTTATTTATATAAAAGTATTTGTTGTTCATTAATGACTTACAGAAGATACTTTCCTTTCTCCTCTCTTCATTAAAGAATTATTATTAAATTTCTTTCCTAATATTTTCTTCTTTTATTTCTCTTTTGAGCCATTTTTGTTCCATTTCCTTCATAGCAGAGCACATTCAATGAACTCTAGAATCTCTCTGGGGCTTTATTTTAACTTTTTACTCTTTTTCTGCCTAAAGAAGATAAATTTATTCAGGATTTCTCTCTTAAATAAGGCAGTCTTTTCCTTGTATTTCAAGTCACTTGCATCTGGTTTCCTTCCTCATTTTTTCATTTCTCCTTCTTTCACAACTGCATAGAATCTTCTCTTCTCCCTCCCCTCCAAGTTGGTTGGTTCTTGTTATCTTTGATGTCTTTGTTTTAGGGGATATTGAGATGTCCTAGTTCCCAGTAAACTTGGTTGGAAAGGACAGATCACATCTGGGTTTCCAAGTCCTATTTCCCACAGGTGCCAATAGTTCTTATTCAATTAGCTTGTGATTCTGTAGGTTTCCATCTTCCTCTCTGTCCCCCCACTTTTACCTTTCCATTGCTGTCTATGTGGGGCTGGAAAGAATGACAGTATCTCTTGCCTCTAGAGAGGTAAGGGAGAAGTCAGTTTAAGTTACTGCAGTGAAGGGACCAAGCAAAGAGTCCTATTGCTAGATCTTGAGGGAAATGGGGACATTGAGTGGGAACATTAAATATGTAAGTGTTATATGTTATTTCATAAGATTTTTTACCTTGTGGAATGTCTATCACCTTCTAGATTGTATCTTATTATTTTATATCTTATGTGTAATTATTTTATTTTCTGAGATTTTTGGGTTGCTAAGGATTTCTGAAAAAAAAAAAAAAAAACAAAGCCTATTCTACCATCTTGCCTAGCAACTTGATCTCTTCAATTTCAAAAAAATATATTTTTTTCAAAGTACATTCAAATGCATTACCTAAATTTAATAAACTTCATGTAGAATAGAATAATTGGAGATCATCAAGACCAATTGCCTCATTTTATACAAGAGGAAATTTGAGGCCCAAAGAATTTGGTCCTTAGATCAATTCTGCTGGGTATTAGATAATTCTTCATTTTATAGATAAGAAAGCTGAGGGTCAGAGAAGTGATTTGCTGGCAGATATGTGACATAATGCCAAAGACAAGATGTTTGCTCTTTGCAATTTCTCTACTAATGCTTACATCCTAGATTATAACTGTAGTTTCAGTTTTGAGAGACACTTTAAGAGAGGCACAATAGTTTGACCTCAGATTCTCAATCTGGGGGATTCCAGAGAATCAGCAAGTACTTCATTTGAATTCTCTTTGTCAAGATCTGACACTTACATGACCCAGAATGAGGAGGAGGAAGTACTTTACATTCATTAATCCTCTTCTCTATTCCTCCTATACCCTATTCTGGACCTTAACTAGAAGTTCTGTCGACCTCTTTCAACATTTCTATGGTTTCCCCTGACCTTTCTTATAGTGGTATTGAGTAAGTTTGATGCTTCTTGTATGTGATGTGAGGACAGGGTTACTTTGGGGCAGCTGCAGCATTTAGTGTGATGGTAAATGTAGAGGAAGAAGGATTCTAAGCTCTGGGTGAGGAAATGAGGTAAGTAGATTTATCCCCCCACCCCCGCCATTCTCTCTCAACCCACAGCTTTGCCCTACTTTCTACTGAAGAAAATGTCCTTGGCCCACATATTGATTAGGTTAATCCCCTACTAAACAGGCAATCTAGTCTCCCCATTTCTCCTAAAACAGTCAAATAGGTCTCTTCTGGATCCTATGGTCACATATTCTCTGTCTCTTTCTTCCTACTTATCATTCTTTTCTGGCTCTCTTTTCTATCAGCATCAGTCTATCTTTTTCTTTGTTGTAGTCTCTTTCACTCTCCTTCATAACCCCCATCCTCAACACATACAATATATGTGTCACTTTCTCTTGGAGTACTCTCTTTTTCTATCCCTCTCCTGCCAATTTCCTCAACTATACAATGATGCAGACCTTGGATTAGATGACATCTGAGGTCGCTTCCAGATTTAAGTCTATGAACAATAGCCATATCCAGATCTTTTTTGGTTATACCTACTATGCTACTACCTATTATGCTAGATAAATATATAAATGTATATAATGTTATTATAAATAAAAGGATTCCAGTCCTTAAGGCAGTGGAATGAGAACTGGATTTGGAATATGGAAACCTGGGTTTGAAAGGCACTATATACTGGCTTTATATGAGCTAAGGCAAGCTACTCAGTTTGAGCGTCAATTTCTTCATCTGTGAAGTCTCCTCTGGTTCAGTTCTTTGATCTTATGAACAATTCATAGTTCACATGGAATAATCTAGGAGGAGTTACACAATCAGATTCTGTTTCTTAGCAATGAGTGAAAGTGATATGAGGAAGTCCCCCAGGTTTTTGTCATGCCCTATTCTTCCTGTTTGTAGGAATGCATATACTCCTGCTCTTGGAAGAGTGGATCTTGAGGATTATTTTGTCCTTCATTGTTTCTTGACCCAATAAAAGAATATCAAAAGAGGACCAGTATTGAAGATTGTAATTGTACATTTTTGCCTAAAAAATAAGAAGGAGTTTGAGGGCAGATATCTATTTATATGGCAAGTAACTGGTTCAGTGGATAGAACATCAAGCTTATAGTCAAGAATTCTTGAGTTCAAATATGGTTTTTCAGACTTATTAGCTATGTGATCTTGGGTAACCTTAACCCTTTTTGCCTCAGATTCCTCATTTGTAAAGTGAGTGGGGGTAAGGAAATGACAAGTGACTCCATTAACTTTAACAAGAAAATCCTATATGGGGGTCACAAAGAGTCAGACATAACTGGAGAATAACATCCACTTATTGCTTAGCTTTAACTTTAAAAAAAAAAAATGACTTTTATTACTATCTTTGTTTTGACATAGATAGCTTCCCAAGTGTTGACTCTTGTAATATTAGATAGCAGCAAAACTTAATATCAAACTCTATGCCTATTTCATTTTTGAGTACCTTCCTTGGAGAGTCCTGGCCCTCTCTTAGGTTGAAGTCATGGAGCCAGTAAGTTTCTATAGAAATAGCTGTAGAGACCTAAAAGCAGAATATTCTTGAATAATGAATTTGGATAGTGTGAGATAAGGGAATTTGCATAATTTGTGAGCCAACAAGTGGCTAGTGAGAAGACATTCCTGAAATGGAGTTTCCTGAGGAGCTGGCCAGAGTATAAGAGTGACACTAAGTCTCAGATTCACAGATCACTATCCTCTATTTGAAGAAAAAAATAACAAAAGGAGACTATCCAAGCTATTGTACTAAGGGCTATTTGAAGGTGACCAGTCTTACTTGGAACAGTGTGAAATATATAGTTTTTTTGAGGGGAACTTACAATTCTAAAACTAAAACCTCTTCTCCCTCTAGAAATCTGGAATGAGGAGATCTTCCTCTTCTCCAGTCAGGCTACATACAAAGGTCATAGAGACTGTATCTCTGTCTGGTATATAGTAGTATTTGTGACAGTGAGCAGAGGGATGACAGGGGAGTAGGGAGACAGGTTTGTATTTGTGTGTGAATGTATATGTCTATACTTTGGGTAGATAAGAGAGAGGAAAACTGAATCTTTCTTCTCTTTACCAGGATTGGAGGGATAAAGCATATTTGGGAAAGAATTAAGAGTATCAGAAAGCATCCTATTTGGGGAAGAAAAACTAGTAACAGTGGATTAACCTGTGACAGTTCCAGATCTATCCATTCCAATTCCCTATAACAACACTCTTTGAAAAGAAAGCACGAGACCTGATTCCTGAATATCTCCATCTTGTTCCTCATCCTAAACACCTTTGGCTGATTTCATTTATACAGCTGCCTTTTATCCAGTTGCTCTCTGATGTCCAGTTTGGGAGGCAGAGAGCAGAGAGAGATGGAAGCCTAGAATAGCCAGGGTGCAATCCAAAGACTGACTTCTGTGTAGAGGGTGTTAAGTTCCAGGGGCTGTGGTCCTGGGTGTCCTACGGGAAAGGGCTGAAGAGAGGGATGGGGGGGGGGGGGAGGTTGGGAAGGAGAAAAGGAATCTTTGCTCACAGCTTTGGCTGCTTTGGCTAGGTTGATTCCAGTTTCTGGTCAGTTGAATTAGACTGGTTGATCCAGTTGTGGTTCAGTCACTACTCTGGAATGTATTTATTTATGCAGCAAAGAAACAGTGTTTGCCATTCTGTTTTAGTTTACATACATATACATATACATATACATATATTTATTTAAACTTATATATATTTAAACTTATATATATATGTATATATATAATTCTATTTTCTATATGAAACAGAGATGACTAACTACAAAAAGATAGTTTGCTTGTAAAAAGCCCTGAGTTGACAACAGAAAGTGAGGAAAGTAATGGTTCAGTATTAGGGATGGCCTAATCACTCTGGACTTCAGCTCTGGAAGATATAAGTAGGCATTTTTTGTTGGAAGGAAAATAAAACTCTTGAATATAGGGTACTGGGTTTAAAGTTTCAAAGTCCCCAGAATGTCTGGGCAGAAAGTGCTGTTGCCATCCATATGGTGAGCACTCTGTATCTGTATGGTGATAAAATTAGTACCTCAGAAATACTAGACTGGTGTTGGAGTTCAAATGTGGGGTTCTTGTTCTTCTATAAAATACTATAAAAGTTCTCTCTGGGTGCCTTCCCTGGAATCAGGATTTTGTTGGTCCATGTTCGGGCACCAAAATGTTGTGATCTAGTTCAGATGGATCTGAATCAGTCCCTGTTCGGGCGCCAAAATGTGGTGAGCTTTTTCTTCTCAAAAAGCAGCCAGATGATAAAAGTTCAGATCTTTTATTATCTCCAATATAGCCCGGTTAGCTTAGAGGCCTATCTCTCTGCTTGGTTCCAAGAGCTCTTGCCGCTTTGTCCTTTGCTTCTGCCTCTGCTTTCTTCAGCCTCCAGCCAGCTCCAGTCTTCACTCGGTGAAATCTCGACTTGTAGCTTCTTCCTCTGAAGAACTCCTTCGACTGGCCCATTGGCCTATTTATGCTCCTTCCAGAGAGAGGGATTATGGGTTTTCTCCCATAGTGCTCTCTGGCCCAAAAAGCTTCAAGGGAGGTATGAACTCATTGAACTCCAATGAGTAAAGGTGTGAACACAAGCCTTGTATTAATTAGTTCTACTTAGTACCTTGTTTCAAGTTCTGCCCAAAACATCTTCTTGTAAGATTAGATCAACTCTAATTAGTTAGCAGTTAGTAAGGATTCCAACATCTCCCCCTTTCTTTTGTTTTAAAACATAGGGGGTTTCTGAGGGGGTACACATAAATCCATCAATATGGGCCAGAACTTTGTAACAGATATACATGGTATACATAAATCCATCAATATGGGAGGCATTATACATAATTTACATAAGCACATAGCAATATAACACAGGCTAGTAGTAATGTAACAAATAACATGAATCATCCTGAAAATTTACACATGTCCATAAGTCCTAGAAACAGTCCAATAGGATTCCATTGTCCATTAGTTCATGTGCCAGGAATCTAATAATTCCTGTAAGCTCTGAAGTACTGCAAAAGGTCTCATCAACAATTTTTCATCTCAGGGAATCCAGTGATTCTTTTTTTTTTTTTTTAAATTTTTTTTTAAATTTTTATTTAATAATTACTTTATATTGACACTCGTTTCTGTTCCAATTTTTTTTTCCCTTCCTCCCTCCACCCCCTCCCCTAGATGGCAAGCAGTCCTTTATATGTTGGATATGTTGCAGTATATCCTAGATACAATATATGTTTGCAGAACCGAACAGTTCTCTTGTTGCATAGGGAGAATTGGATTCAGAAGGTATAAATAACCCGGAAGAAAAACAAAAATGCAGATAGTTCACATTCGTTTCCCAGTGTTCTTTCTTTGGGTGTAGCTGCTTTTGTCCGTCATTTATCAATTGAAACTCAGTTAGGTCTCTTTGTCAAAGAAATCCACTTCCATCAAAATATGTCCTCATACAATATCGTTGTCGAAGTGTATAATGATCTCCTGGTTCTGCTCATCTCACTTAGCATCAGTTCATGTAAGTCTCGCCAGTCCTCTCTGTATTCATCCTGCTGGTCATTTCTTACAGAACAATAATATTCCATAACATTCATATACCATAATTTACCCAGCCATTCTCCAATTGATGGGCATCCATTCATTTTCCAGTTTCTAGCCACTACAAACAGGGCTGCTACAAACATTTTGGCACATACAGGTCCCTTTCCCTTCTTTAGTATTTCTTTGGAATATAAGCCCAATAGAAACACTGCTGGATCAAAGGGTATGCACAATTTGATAATTTTTTGGGCATAATTCCAGATTGCTCTCCAGAATGGTTGGATTCGTTCACAACTCCACCAACAATGCAATAGTGTCCCAGTTTTCCCGCATCCCCTCCAACATTCATCATTATTTTTTCCTGTCATCTTGGCCAATCTGACAGGTGTGTAGTGGTATCTCAGAGTTGTCTTAATTTGCATTTCTCTGATCAATAATGATTTGGAACACTCTTTCATATGAGTGGTAATAGTTTCAATTTCATCCTCTGAAAATTGTCTGTTCATATCCTTTGACCATTTATCAATTGGAGAATGGCTTGATTTCTTATAAATTTGAGTCAGTTCTCTATATATTTTGGAAATGAGGCCTTTATCAGAACCTTTAACTGTGAAAATGTTTTCCCAGTTTGTTGCTTCCCTTCTAATCTTGTTTGCATTAGTTTTATTTGTACAAAGGCTTTTTAATTTGATGTAATCGAAATTTTCTATTTTGTGATCAGTAATGGTCTCTAGTTCATCTTTGGTCACAAATTTCTTTCTCCTCCACAAGTCTGAGAGATAAACTATTCTATGTTCCTCTAATTTATTTATAATCTCGTTCTTTATGCCTAGGTCATAGACCCATTTTGATCTTATCTTGGTATATGGTGTTAAGTGTGGGTCCATGCCTAATTTCTGCCATACTAATTTCCAATTATCCCAGCAGTTTTTATCAAATAATGAATTCTTTTCCCAGAAGTTAGGGGCTTTGGGTTTGTCAAACACTAGATTGCTATAATTGACTATTCTGTCTTGTGAACCTAGCCTTTTCCACTGATCCACTAATCTATTTCTTATCCAATACCAAATGATTTTGGTGACTGCTGCTTTATAATATAATTTTAGATCAGGTACAGCTAGGCCACCTTCATTTGATTTTTTTTTCATTAATTCCCTTGAGATTCTCAACTTTTTATTGTTCCATATGAATTTTGTTGTTATTTTTTCTAGATCAATAAAATATTTTCTTGGAAGTCTGATTGTATAGCACTAAATAAATAGATTAGTTTAGGGAGTATTGTCATCTTTATTATGTTCGCTCGGCCGATCCAAGAGCACTTAATATTTTTCCAATTATTTAAGTCTGACTTTATTTGTGTGGAGACTTTTTTATAGTTTTGCTCATATAATTCCTGACTTTCCTTTGGTAGATAGATTCCCAAATATTTTATGGTATCAACAGTTATTCTGAATGGAATTTCTCTTTGTATCTCTTGCTGTTGGGTTTTGTTGGTGATGTATAAAAATGCTGAGGATTTATGGGGATTTATTTTGTAGCCAGCTACTTTGCTAAAATTATGAATTATTTCCAATAGCTTTTTAGTAGAATCTCTGGGGTTCTCTAGGTATACCATCATATCATCTGCAAAGAGTGATAGTTTGGTTTCCTCATTGCCTACTCTAATTCCCTTAATTTCTTTCTCAACTCTTATTGCCGAGGCTAGTGTTTCTAATACGATATTAAATAATAATGGTGATAGTGGGCAACCTTGCTTCACTCCAGATCTTACTGGGAAAGGTTCCAGTTTTTCCCCATTGCATATGATGCTTACTGATGGTTTTAAATATATGCTCCTGACTATTTTAAGGAAAAGTCCATTTATTCCTATGCTCTCAAGTGTTTTTATTAGGAATGGATGTTGGATTTTATCAAATGCTAATCCAGTGATTCTTGCTGGTTTTTCAAGAACTAAAACAGTTTCATCTTATGTTAGGAAATCCAATGTTTCCTGAAGATGTTTAAAAGTCTTTTTAACAGTCTCCTTGTCAGCCATTTGATTCTTTCTCCATCTGTGGTAATATAAGCAGATCCTCTTCCCCAAGCAGTTCATCTAATTCCCTTCTATTTACCAAATTTGGGATTTCTCCTCATCATCTGGTAATTACATTGGAGCCATTTGCACTGGATATTGCCTTGTTGTCTTAAAAGGCCTGTATTCTTCCCAACTGTAATCCTGATTGCTTTTCTGTTGGTTGATGACATCAGAGTCCTGAATTTCTAAAGTCTCTCTGGGTGTAACCTCAGCTGCTATCATGCCCCACCTGTCCTTTGATTGATACTTTAGAGCTGGGTCCTGCCTCTCCTTCCTCTGCAATCTACATTCAGAGGCCCAGTGAAAGCCTCCGTTACATTTTGGACATGGGGTTTTGGGTTTTATTCTCTCACCCTGTCTTCTCATTGTATCTCTGTATCTACATTGGGCTCTCAAATGTCCAACTTTTCCGCAATGAAAACATCGACGAGTTTCTCTAGAATTCCTCTGCCAAGAAGGACTTTGTCTTTCCATGTTCATCATAGTCTGGGCATAATAAGCATTTGTGCCTGGTGGCACAGCGTCTAATGATCTCCTCTAAAGGAGCATTTTTGTCTAGCCCCCATATAATTCTCTTGCAAACCTCATTGGCATTTTCCTTAGCCAAATGTCTAGTCATTATTTCTGTGGCAGCATTATCTCCAATGGTTCTTATTACAGCTGTTTGCAGACGTCCCACAAAATCTGCAAAAGGTTCACTGGGACCTTGCTCTATTTTTGTGAAAGCATTATTTCCATCTTTCTGTCCAGGGAGAGAATTCCAAGCTTTTATTGCAGCCTTAGAAATTTGCTCATACACTGTTATGGGATAATAAATCTGTTCTGAACTCTCTGCATACTGACCTTTTCCAGTTAGTTGGTCAAAAGCAACTTGTACAATAGCTCCTGTTTGCCTATTGCGTTGAGCTTGAATCCTACATAATTCATGAAACTCTGAAAGCCACAATAAATTTTGTCCCAGTTCAAGACATGTTTTAGCGATGGATTTCCAGTCATTCGGGGTTAAGATTTCATAAGACAAATTATCCAGTAACATCTTCACATAAGATGATGTAGCCCCATAAAGAGTGCAATCCTTTTTCAAATCTTTAATTTTTCCCAAATTAAAAGGAGTGTATTTTCTCTCTTTTTGACCTGAGGAGTTGAGCTCTTCAATCATAGGATATGCATTTATAAAATCAGATATATCTTCTCCTTCATTTTTTGCTTTAATTAATGCTTTTTCTAATCTTGTCAAATTCTGCTTTACAGGAGAAGCTGACTGTGTTTCTGTCTCTCTCCCTCCCCCTTGTTCCACCCATGAAGGGTTAATTGCAGGGAGAGGGTCATGAGATGTGGAATTACCTAATTCCTCCTGCTGTGAAGTATCATGCTCAGAATTGTAATTAACTCCATTCTCATCTGATCCGTCCTCCTTTTCACCTAGTAAAGTTGGCACTTCTTCCTCCTGTACTTTCCTTTTCATCATTCTATCACTTAAATAACTTCTTATAGCAAATTGTATTACATTATATGTATTAATTATTGAGTTAGGCCCATTTTTATCATAGAATTGACAAAGATCCTTTCCAACCAATTTCCATTCATTTAGATCTAATTCCTTATCAAGAGAGAAACAAGGACATATGTCCTTTACAGTTTGTAAAAGTTCAGTGATTTGCTGTAAACTTATAATTAAACCTTGGCTTTCCATAACTTTGACAATGCTCTCTAAACATTTTCCTTGAACAGAAACAGGCTGTTTTCTAAATATCTGTCCCATCTTAGATGAAATTCTACTTTAACTCTTCTAACAAAATTTCTTTGTTGCACTCACCCTAATTTCTGGGTTGAAGTCTTTTCCACTGGATCAGGATCAGAGGCTTTTCCACTGGAATCAGGATCATAGCTTTTCCACTGAAATCCACTGAGGGGGTCTGTTTGCCCCACGTTGGGTGCCAAAATGTTGGAGTTCAAATGTGGGGTTCTTGTTCTTCTATAAAATATTATAAAAATTCTCTCTGGGTGCCTTCCCTGGAATCAGGATTTTGTTGGTCCATGTTCGGGCACCAAAATGTTGTGATCTAGTTCAGATGGATCTGAATCAGTCCCTGTTCGGGCGCCAAAATGTGGTGAGCTTTTTCTTCTCAAAAAGCAGCCAGGTGATAAAAGTTCAGATCTTTTATTATCTCCAATATAGCCCGGTTAGCTTAGAGGCCTATCTCTCTGCTTGGTTCCAAGAGCTCTTGCCGCTTTGTCCTTTGCTTCTGCCTCTGCTTTCTTCAGCCTCCAGCCAGCTCCAGTCTTCACTTGGTGAAATCTCGACTTGTAGCTTCTTCCTCTGAAGAACTCCTTCGACTGGCCCATTGGCCTATTTATGCTCCTTCCAGAGAGAGGGATTATGGGTTTTCTCCCATAGTGCTCTCTGGCCCAAAGAGCTTCAAGGGAGGTATGAACTCATTGAACTCCAATGAGTAAAGGTGTGAACACAAGCCTTGTATTAATTAGTTCTACTTAGTACCTTGTTTCAGGTTCTGCCCAAAACATCTTCTTGTAAGATTAGATCAACTCTAATTAGTTAGCAGTTAGTAAGGATTCCAACAGACTGGTGTCCCCAGATATTCAGTTTAGAGTGGAGAATTGATGATACCAGTTCTGTAGAAAAATTATTCCTATCTTTGGTTCCCTCTGTACAATGGGCCAAGGGGCAGCAAAGATGACATGAGACCAGTTTTTAAGTTGTACATGTACTATCATGCCACTTTGTAATCACTAGCCCCATCCTTGGACTTAGGAGAAGCACTACCTACTGCTAACTGACTCCACTTCCTTAAAAGTTGGCAGAATGGAAGAACAGAATATTTTTTAAAAGTCACAGGCCCCTCATCTTCAAGCTTTTTCCAATTCTCCAGGCATTTTATGTTCCATATACTTTGTACCTTTTATATCTATCTGCAAATTGTTTCTCCCTTTGGAATGTAAACCTCTTGAGACCAGAGACTGTTTCCCCCTTTCTTTGCATACTGATAACTTAGTAAAAATTTAAGTCCTTAAAATGTTTAATTATTGGTTGTTGTAAAACATTTTATATAAAAGGCATCATGGCATAGTGAAAAATATAGCATAGTAAAAGTCAGGACAGACAATACTTATTATCTCTAATATTTATTAACTTTTCTGAGCCTCAGTTTCTTCATCTGTAAAATGAGGTAGTAATTCCTGTAGATCTGACCTCACAGGATTTTTGTGAGCATCAAAAGAGATATGTGTGCACAGCATTTTGCAAACTTTAAAAGGGTTTATGTAAATGTAAACTATTGATATTATTTTATTTCTTCCTTTACAGAGCTCCTCAACTATGTAGGAGGGTTCCATAAGAAACTAGGCTTTTGGGCTGAGGTTGAAGTAGGGATACAACTTTAAATGATGGCTTTCCCTTCTTTATTTCAGAATCTTCTTTGTCCAAGACATTTTGGAAGAGAGTTATTATTATTATACCTCTCACATCTATTTTTGCTGTCTTGCTCCTCCAGGTAGGTGCTTCTTTCCTTGTTCTCATTGTTCTAAGAGGATGGCTAAATTTGCAAAGGAAAAAACTGATACTGAAGAATTATGATTCATGCAGTCCTGTGTGACTTATTACTCATTTCTTTAGTTTTAGCTTCTTTCTTTAGTCCAAAAAAGCTACGATGCCCAGTCATTCATTCAATTCACCAAATAATCAAACATGTTGCTAAGTATAGCTGAATTAAGATAGTATATTATTATTAATGACTTGGGAAAAGAGAATAGATGTTCTTTTCCTATAGTAGGGATTCCTAAACCTATTGTATCTTTACTTTTTCCTATTTTCCTCACATCCCACCCTCAAAGCCAACATGGGAACCAATCCAGTGACATCAGAAAGAACTAGGGAATCTATCATCTGCCACCAATAGTGGGTGTGGAAATAGTTTTTTTGTGTTTGCTCCTATTGAGCCAGTAGTTCCTCTTCATGTGGTCAGTAGAAAAAATACTCAAGTCATCCTGGTACCTATTTTGTAGAAGAGAGCAGGTTGAGCAGATCAATATTCTCTTAGGCTAGAGATAAGATGATGTCTTTGGGCCCAATGAGCTCTTTCAAGCAAAGAAAATGACTAACCCTTTTTCCCTTTTCTCAAACCCATCTAACCCATGTCATGAAACCCTCCAAGAAACTAGTACAGAGTTATAAGTGAGATGATCTGTTTAAAGTTTTGTCCCAGGGCATCAAAATTTAATGAACAAAGGATTTTATAAAGCAGAATTTAATAGGGTAGAATGCTGGGGTTGGAGTTAGGAAGATAAGTTCAAATTCTGCTTTTGTTAATTGACTAGCTTTGTGAACCTGAGCAAGTTATTTAACTTCTCTCTCTGCCTCAGTTTCAACATCTGTAAAAGGAGAGGGTTGAACCAGATGATCTTTAATGTTCCTTCTAGCACTACATCTGTAACTTTAAAATGCTATGGTTTCAAAGTCAGAGAATGTTCTTGAAATGGATTTTCCCCTCTCAATTTAGTAGTATTATATTTTTTCCAGTTACACGTAAAGATAATTTTCAACATTTACTTTTCTAAGATTTTTATTTTTATTTTTTTCTCCCTCCCTTCCCCAACATGGCAAGTAATCTGATATAAGTTATATATGTACAATACTATTGAACATATTTCCACCCTAGTCATGTTGTAACAGTCATAGTTTTAAATGTAAATAAATGGATGAACAACTCAATAAAATTAAAGAGAGTGACAGAATAGACAAGAGAGCCAATCTCCATTATTTGTTGTATACAAAAAAATTACACACCTAAAAAAACTTGAAACACACACAAAAATAAAATAAGAGGCTATAATAAAACCAATTATGCATTAACTGAATTGAAAAAGTCAAGAATTGCAATTATGTTCTCAGGTAAACAAAAAAAAGGAAATTCACATAAAACAAGGAATTATATATTATGATTAAATATTAATACTAAATTTCATAATATCTGAGTTCATAAAGGAAGAATTCAGTGATTTCAAAAAGAGATAGATATGCTATTGCATAGTAGGAAACTTTGATGTTTCTCTGGCAGAGCTAAACAAAAGGGAAAAATATAGAATGTGACAAACTATTAGAAAAGTTAGATCTAAAAAGCTTATTGTATATTCTTAATGAGCATTAAAGAAGATATATATATATATATATATATATATATGTTTCTTGTCATTTCATGGTACTTTACTAAAGTATTTCAGTACTAAAGTAAAATTATAAATATATGTAATAAAGCAGAAATTCTAAACAAAATATATAGACCATAACACAACAAAAATAGCAATTTTAACACAAGGAACAAAAGTAAACATATACCAAAATACAAAAATACAGATCTGAAAGAAATCCTAATAACAATTCCTTGAATAATAAGTGAGTAAAAGGACAAATTATGAAACAATTGGCATGTGGAAAACAATGATAAAGAAGAACAAGTGTAAATTTCTGGAATGTGGCTAAAGTAGTCTTCAGAAAAATATATATATATATTCATGAAAACATATTAAAAGATTAGGAAAGAGAGGATCAATGAACTGAATATGCAACTTAAAAAATTAGTAAACCAAAAAATAGAGGCAGCTAAATGATATAGTGAATAGAAAAGATTAGAGTCAGGAAGCCAAATTCAAATTCTTTCTTGAATGCTTTATTAGCTTTGTGACCCTCAGTTTCTTCATCTATAAAAGGAGTAAATTGCAACAGATGATCTTTAATGTCACTTCCAATATTTTATCTATGATCCTATAAAGAAGCACAGAAAAATTCTGAAAATTAGAGAAGATATAAAATGTTTTGAAAGACTATATAGCTGAGAGACAAAACTAAAATCTGGTTCTTTGAAGACACTGACAAAAATGTGAAAATTTTACCCAACCTAATGAAAAAGAAAAGAAAGAAAACTCAAATTAATAAAATAAAAAATTAACATGGTGAATATGTGAAACCACAATAGATCAGATTGAAAGAATTATCAGAACCTACATATATATATATAGTTATATGTCAGTAAAAAAGAAAATTCAGAAGAAATAGAGAATTATTCACAAAATAATATAGAAAAACTGCTTAACAAACTCAGTGTCAAATAAAGATCAATAATAAAAGGAACTGCCCAAGGAGAAAGTGATTATAAAACTCTAAGCCCTAATGGATTTACAAGAGAACTCTATTAAGTTTTTAAAGAACAATTAATGCTTGTACTACACTAATTATTTTCAACAACTGAGAAACAAGTAACACTCTATAAAATTTCTTTTATAAGATAAATGTAGTCTAAATCAGGGAAAGATAAAACAAAAAAAAGGGCAGCAGAGACCAATCTCATTAAGAAGTAGCAATTAAAGTTCAAAAAAGAAAATTCTCATTTAGAGATTATACCAATGTATCCCAAAAAATTATGTTCTTCAGTCAGGTTCGCTTTATACCAAGGATGCAAAGATGGTTTAACATTATAGAAATAATTAGCCTCATCAATCATATCAAAAATTGAGAAACATCCAAGAATAATTAAACAAGAAAACTATCAGATAAAAGACTTGCTCCTGCTCCCTTGCATGCCTTGCATGCCTTCTTCCTTTGGGTGGTATCATAAAGCCATCCTTATGTTCTCTCATATCCTACACATAACTACTTAATTTGAGAGTCAATTTTGAGTTTCATAGATGTATGTGATTAATCATAGCTAGATCTGGAAAGAAACACCTGGGTTTCCTTCCTCCCCAAATTAGCTAAATAATAAGGCTTTGTCCATTGAATATGTGACTGAGAATACTGGAGATTTATCCTTCTCTTTGGGGGCCATTGGACAAGATAGATTATTCTCGATTAATTTGAAGACCCTTCCACTTTTTAGAGACTCACTGTTGGTTTTAATGGAAGTTGCATGATAAAAAGATTAAAAAGGTTCTAGCCAACCTAGACACTAAAAGTCTGTTCAGAGGACCCCAGGAACATGAGTTTGGAGTAAGAGACAACATGGGATAGGGACAATGAAGGAGAAATGACATCTCTACCTTATGGTGCTACTCTATGTTCTCCATGATTTCTAATAGGTTTAAGGGAGAGAATGGAAGACCACAGTTAGCTTTGTCTTTGCCTCTAGAGTGGGGTCTGAACTATGTATTACTTTTGCAGGAACAGTGGAAATGGCAGCTAGTACTTCCTTTCCTGATCCTAGTTGTGGTGATTTTGACCGAAATGTACCTCGGATCTGTGGGGTATGCGGGGATCGAGCTACTGGATTCCACTTCAATGCCATGACTTGTGAAGGCTGCAAAGGTTTTTTCAGGTAAATTATTCACACAAACTGTTATTTAGAGAGGTAGATTGTTCATGAGCTTTTCATGATGATAATCCTCTCCCTATGGCTACTGTGGAATTAGACTAGGAGGATTGTACATGGCTTCTTGTTCTTAGGGCTCAATAGCTTCCATCTGTGACAGTCCTAGAGATTCCTTCTCTAGGTCTTCTATCTAGAAATCCACTACCACAACTGCCCCATACTGTGTGAAGTTGGTTATATCCACTTCTGATAACCATAGCCTTCTAAACCAAGAGGAACAGGAACACCAAGACAGCCTGCTCAAAGTTCATCTACCCACATAACCCAGTTTATGACCATTCAACAATTTCTCATAGGGAAAAGTACCAAATATTGTGTCAATAGTTGTGTCCTTTGCCGTTGAAGAGTCCTGTCATTTGCTATATGTGTGACTATGGTCAAGTCATGTAGCTTTTCTGAAGATGTTTCTTCATTTGTAAAATGAGGGGGTTGGACAAGATGACATACATGATTTTTTTCAACTCTAAATCCTGTGATTCTAAGCTGTGATACTCAAAAGCTGAAATATTTTAACTAGAAGACAATGGAATGCTACAATATTAACAAGCAATTATCAATAACTCACTATATACCAGGTACTTTGCCAAATACTGGAGATAACTGTTGCTATGAGAAAAATGCTTTCTAAAACTTAAAGCATTAGATAAATGTGAATTCCTTCTGTGTTCATATCCAAAATTCCTCTTTACCCACACCCCCCAGGTTCTGCTTACCTGTATGCCCCAAGAATATTCAGATAATTAGAGTCAGATAAATCAAATGAAGACATTGTACATACAAGGCTAAATGCACACATGAACTCATGGGTTTCTTCTAGCTTTAAATTATATAATTTTCTGTCTGTAGAAGCTTTTGATCAGGATCAACATCTTTAGCAGTTTTCCCCATAAATTTGGGCTTCATGGAAAAGAAGGTAAGGAAGAGTAGTAAGATAGACCTAGATAGATCCAGGAGAAGGGGAGATGAAAGGCAGTAGTTGAGGAGAGAAGAGAGGGAAATTATAATTTAGACCAGATTTATTGGGAGAAAAGAGAGAAACATAAAAAATCCCCACAGAATTTGAACAAAGACATCTCAGGATTCATTTGGTCCATGAAAGAAATCCCCACCTTAATATATCCACTGAGTGTTCATTCAACCTCTGTTTAAGACCTTCAAGGAAGGGCATTCCACTTTGGGAGGAAGTCTTATTAGGAAGTTTTTTATGACATCAAGCCTATATTTACCTGTTTGTATTTTTTACTTGTTGCTGCTTTTTCTGTTTTTTGGAAACAAACAGAAATGTCAAATCCTTCCTCCATATGACAGCTCTTTAGATACCTAAAGACATACCCCAACTTGAGACTTCTTTTCTTTAGGCTAACCATCCACAGTTCCTTTATCTGATCCTCCAATAATATGGACTTTTATTCCTGCATTATCCTGGCTGCTCCTGACTATACTCTATCCACCTTATGTCCTTTTTCAGTGATGGTGCCAGAAGTGGATACAGTACTTCAGACAAATTGTACAAAGGCAGAGTATAGTAGGACTAACAACTTCTCTATTCCTGGATGAGAATGCCCACTCAGCAATCACTACTGACAGTCTCTCCTAATTTCCAGGCCCTCAGAGGAATCTCTGGCTACTGCCTTTTACAATGCTTATACCAATTTTACCAATCTTATTTCTGTTGGAGGTCTTCAGAAATCTCTGTCCACCACTTCATGGAGCAGTGGTTTAATGTACAATAGAGCACCTGAGAACAGTCATGTCCAAGATCAAGGTCTTTATTCACGCATTCATATCCTACCCTTCTGACTTTCTCACTCTTAGTTACTGCTAGCAGTAGTCCCTGTCAAAGAGACCCACTTCCTTGTCCCCACAATTTCTATAGTGTCTATGAGGTCACACGCACAGCCAATTAGAGAAGGAGACGCCTCTCTGGGTGATGATGCAGATCTCAATTCTATCAGAGCTCCCGCCTACAAGGCGGTCCTTGCTGGTTCACAGAAAACCACTTCCGGGGATCTCAGGTTTCAAGGCCTCTTTACTTCCTGATCACACTGTGCATGGCTCCTTCCTTGACCTTTACACCTGGAAGCCATACCTCACTTAATACAGCTCAAGATCAAATCAACTTTTCTGGCTGCTATATCAGGCTGATAACTCATATTATATTTACAGCCTATATATCAAAGTCTTTTTCAAAATAACTACCAGCCCTGGAGTCTACAGGACCTGAGTTGGAAATCCAGGCTCAAGACATTTACTAGCTAGGTGACTTTGGGCAAGTCATTTAACCCTATTTGCGTTCATTTCTCATTTGTAAAGTGAGCTAGAGAAGGAAGTGGATGGCAAGCCGCCTTAGTATCTTTGCCAAGAAAACCCCAAATAGAGTTGTGGAGAGTTGGACATGACTGAAACAAGTCAACAATAACAACCACAAACTATGCCTCCCCAGTCTTATATTTGTGAAATTGATTTTTTTTTTTTTTTTTGGTACAAAAATGTAAGATGTAGCCATTTATCTCTATTGGACTTTATTTTGTTAGATTTAACTCAGTGCTCTATCTTGTGAAGTTCTTTTTGCATCCTGATTTCTTTGTATCCCACAAGTTAGCTAATACATTCCAGATTTTTGTCATTTGCACAATTGAGGACCATGACAATGATACTTAATTAATCTAATTAATTGATTTTTAAAAAGCTAAATACCACAAGGCATAGTTGTCCAAAATGCTGGAAATTTCTTGCCACAATGATTTTGAATCAATAATGACTACTTTGTATATCCACAATCCAACTAGTCCTGAATTCATTTAATTGCATGATTATCCCCATCTATTTCTCTCCATCCTCTCCAGAAAGTATAGGATATTTTATCAAGAGCCAAATGTCCAAATGAAGTCCAAATAAATCATAGCATTACCTCCATCTACTTGTTTAGTAATTCTGCCCCCCGAAAAGTAAGTGAGGTTAGTCTGAAATGATGTATTCCTGATGAGACCATGCTGATTCTTCTTAATCTCCATTTCTTTTTCTATGTATTTGCGAACCAGGAACTGAAGCCAAGTTCTGTTTGCAAGGTCTGTTCTCTTTCTCTAGGACACCACTTGCCCCTTTCCAGTCTTGTGGCATCTCTTTTCATTTTTCCATGATCTTTCAGATATCATTGACAGAAACTCAGCAAGTCATATGTGCCAATTTTGTTGTTGGTTTGTTGTTATTATTGTTTTGTGGGGGGTAAGTTGTGGATCTCTTAGGAACAATTAGGTGGCCCAGCAGATAGAACACTAGAGTTGGAATGAGGAAGATTTGAGTTCAAATTCTGTCTCAGACATTTATTAGCTGTGGATTGAGCAAGTTGCTTCAATCTGTCTCAGCTTCAATTTCTTCATCTGTAAAATGAGGGATAGGATTGTGAAAATAAAATGAAAGAACAATATGAAACTATGAAGACATCAGAGTGCCATATAAATGTTAAATTTTCTTCTATCTCATCATTATCATGAATATATAGTTTATATATACATATTATATAGTTTACTTGTGTCAATTGATTAAATTCATTGAAGGCAATTAATTGCTATTTATTTGTATATCTTCCTATAGACTCTGGTTAGTCATTTTTTGTTCTGTCATTTCCAATATGAAGATCATTAACTTTGGAAGAAAAAACAGAAGCAAAATAAAACTTAAGCAGCTCTGCTTTTTTTTTGTTATCATTTATCACTGCCCTCAAGGAAAGGTCCTATCCCTTCTTCAATATTCTTTTTTCTCCCTCTTTCTTTTTTCTCCCCAAATTGCTATGTGTGTGTGTGTGTCCGTCTATCTATCCATATACATATATGTGTGTATTTTTCTTTTAATTTTTGCTTTTGTCCTTAACTTCCATTGCTAGTCATAACTCCTAGAATGAGTTAAGGCTTGAATGGACTGACATTATTTTTCAGGATCATCATTATCATTCATTAACTGTGCTTCCATCTTTTGGTACTTTTCTTTTTAAAAACCTAGGTTGATTACTGAACTTCCTATACATCCATATCCAATTTCTTCAGACAAACCCCTTTTATTCCAACTTACTGGAATTGTTCCTCTTTGTCTTCATTATTTTAATTTTAAACATCTCCCATCCCTCTTGGGCTGACTTTTCCTGAAGCATTTTAATCCATAGCACCCTCACTGTTTTTCCTCTGAATCCCTTGAAATCTGCTTTCCTCAAATCTAGGTTACGTGTCACATTGTGCCTGGATTTCCTCTTTTCTATCAAAACCCTGGAAGGGAATGATCACTTATCCCAATTTCCACCCCAACAAAGGGAATTTTTCCCTTTTAGTAAGAATCAGATTCAGAAAAGAAGAAGAGGTAGAAGTTGCCTCTATCTTCTGAAGGATGAAATTATCAAGAAGTGTTTGTCCCCTCTTCTTTTGGCAGAGAAAGAGGGAGCCCTTGCAGATATCAGGATAATTTAAATTGCCTTTTATGTCATTGAGCTGGTATTTCCTAAGCTCATCTATTTTCTCTCTATTTTACTTCCATTTAAATACTCACTATTATTACTCTATTTCTTGGATTGCCTTATTTGAATATATTTTATTAAAATACACTGTTACCCTCCCCCACTCACTCCCCTCACCCTATCCCTTCTAACCTAACTTGTTTCTTTGAAAAGAAGATGAAGTAGACCCATCTGGAGCCATAGTCCACTCATGGATTTCATCTCACTAAATCTCAGTGATAACCTGTAAGACCAAATTTGCCTCCTTATGTTAGGACCTCCATTTCTTCATGTTTGTAGTCTAAATTTTGGGCATTTGTGTCCAGATCCATTTGAAGCCATGGGTTTTACCACTGGTTCCTTTCTTTTTGTCTCCTGTGAACTTCTGGATGTATTGTTTTCCTTGAATCTACTTTATAAGATAACCTAGCTTGGAGGATTTATATAGACAATCCCCTATACTTTTTAGTTTAAGTATTTTTATTGGATATATGAGATACTTGTCACATGTATTCTTATCAGGCTTTAGGTATACTCTGTTTTTAGCTTGGGATTTATCATCCTTATGTTTTAAGCCATGGACAAAAAATTTAAATGCAATTTTTAGACACCATCTTCTCAGCTGACTCTTCCCAAATTAATTTATATTTTCTGCACCTCTTGCCTTCTTCAGTGACTAACTATAAGGAAAATGCCATACCAGGAGTCTTCAGTTTATTGAAGACTTTATAATCATTTTAGGTTACTTATGGCAGTATACTTTATATACAAGTGAATCAACAAAAGTGGATAATTTCCAACCATTTTGATGTCTTGATAATATTCTATAATGTATTGGTTACATGCTCTAAGAAGCCTCTTATTGATATCAGATCAACAAATAACTGTTTCATTATCTCTGAGCAGAGAATCATTAACTTCTATTTCTCTTCTCTTTTTCCCTGACCTTTGCTAGATGGATTCTCATCTGATATCTCTGGTGGTTGAACAACTTTATCTTCTTCAGCTAGATGGCACAATAGGTATAATGTTGGGCCTGGAGTCAGAAAGATCTGAGTTCAGATCTGGCCTTACACATTGTGTGACCTTGGTCAAGTTTGTCCCAGTT
This sequence comes from Antechinus flavipes, assembly GCF_016432865.1. NCBI lineage: Eukaryota > Metazoa > Chordata > Mammalia > Dasyuromorphia > Dasyuridae > Antechinus > Antechinus flavipes. Next base: position 231,172,308 of record NC_067402.1, read on the forward strand.
TTAACTGTAAAATGTGGATAATAGCGCTTCCCTCATAGGGTTGTTGAGATCAAATGAAATAATATTTGTAAAGTGCTTAGGGCAGTGCCTCACATATGATAAGTGTTTAATAAATGCTTGTTCTTCTTCAGGAAGAACCTTAAGTTTTGTGTGTGTGTGTGTGTGTGTGTGTGTGTGTGTGTGTGTGTGTGTGTTTAAGGTCTAATTTTGTGCTTGAATATTAGATTTCCTAGTCAGGTCTGGTCTTTTATCAGGAATTCTTAAAAGACCTCTATTTCATTAAATATCCATTTTTTTCTTCTGAAGGATTATACTTAGTTTTGCTGAGTAGTAGGTTACTCTTAGTTGTAATGCTAGTAAATATTAATTGTTAGTCTTGCATTCCAGAATATCATTTTCCAAGATTTCTATTCTTTAATATGGAACTTTATGTGAACTTGATTGTGTGATCTTGACAATGGCTCCACAATATTTGACTGTTTCTTTCTGGCTGCTGTAATAGTTCTTTTTTTGACCTGAGATCTCAGGAATTTGGCTATTATATTCCTTGTTATTTCATTTTGGGATCTCTTAAGGGAGGTGATTGGTAGATTCTTCTACTTGCTAGACACTCTGAATTTCAGTTTCTATACCCAATGTATCTAAGATCCTGGGGAAGTTTTCCTTAATAATTTCTTGAAACACATTGTCAAGACTTTTCCTTTGACCATGGTTTTAGATAGCTAATAATTTTTAAATTGTCTCTCCTCATTGTTTTTCCAATGAGATATTTCACATTTTCTTCTTTTCTTCATTTTTTTAACCTTCTTTTATTGTTCCTTGATATCTCATAGAGTCATTAGCTTCCACTTGCCCATTCTAATTTTCAAGGAATTATTTTCTCCAGGGAGATTTTGTGCTTCTTTTTCTATTTGGCCAAATTTGTTTTTGAAGTAGCTCTTTTCTTCAGTGAATTTTTGTAACTCCTTTTCCATTTGACCTGCTTAGCTTTTTATAAGTATTCTTTTCTTCAGTGAATTATTATGCTTCTTTAAACATTAGGATAATTCTGCTTTTATATGGTATTATTTTCTTCTGTACTTTTTTGTGCCTCTTTCACCAAGCTGTTGACTTTTTTCCCATAATTTTTTTTGCATCATTCTCATTTATTTCCCCAATTTTTCTTCTACCATCTTATCTCTTTCTTCAATTCTTCCAGGAATTCTTATTAGACGTGGATCCAATTAGCAGTTTTCCTTTAGGTTTTTGTTTGTAGCTATTTTCTCATTGTTATCTTCTTCTGAATTATTATCTTGGTCCTTCTTGCTACCATAATAACTTTTATGGCCAAATTATTTTTTTTTGGTTGTTGTTTGCTCATTTTTCTGGTATACTTTGAACTTTATGTTAAAACTGGGCTCTTCTCATCTCAGTGCGCCAAGTTTCAGACTTTTTTGTGCTATTGTTTTCAGACTGGGAATCTGCAAGTTTTTTGTCTTTCCAAAGCAAGTCATCTTGCTCTCTTGATCTGCACTCTAGTAGGAAGGGCTTCTAGTGCCCTGCAACCACAAGCTCTCATACTCTCTTTACCTTAGAACTGCAGCTAGGACCCCTACTCCCTTATGATCAACCTCCAAGGCTCTTCTCAGTCCTGGAACTGTAACCCCAAACTGCATATGTTTAAATTGTCAATCAGTATTAACAAAGAGTCCCCTGTAATGTCTTTCTGACCATTTGTCTGACCACCTTACAATCTATGCACTGAGAGCTCTGAAGCTGCTGCCATGGGCTTGGGACAAATTGCCACTTCATTTTCATTTTTTTAATTACTTGTGAATGTATATACCTCAACTCTTGGTACCTGGTTAAAATTTACACGTCTTAGTAATCTAACAATCTCACTCAACTTCCTTCCTTTAGTTTAGCCACCTAATCCCACTCATTCCCCTTCAATCTTGTACCAGTTTCCTATCATTTCACCAATTTGCCCCACCCACTAATTGCTTTGCCCTCAAATTATTCCATTTACCTTTTCTTACATACCATATTCTTACCTTGTCTTGCCCCATCTTTTACTTTTTTTTCTTGAGTTGTCCTATGCAGATTCCATGCCATAATCCTTCTTAATTTTTTTATGTCCTTAATTATTCTTAATCCCATTCTCCTTTTCAACACAGAAGTAGGAGCTGATCAAATATTTTAGCCTGAAGATTGTTTTCTATGAAATTTTGCTCAATTTCTCTAAATTTCTCCTTTCCAGATTCCTTCTCTGACATATTTCACGAAATCCCTCTATGTCACCTATACAATTTTCTTTTCCTTCCTATTTGTATAGAGTCACTTTAATTTGCCCTCCCCTCCTTCTACACCTTTTAAAAAAAAATCAGCAATTCCACAATTTTGCCCTGTCCAATTGTCTCTGGGCATGCCATTTTTTTTTCTGCTTCTTTCATGGGCTCAGTGGAAAATCAAGTATCCGCTTGGTCAACCTTCTTCCATGGAAGCCTCATGTAGAAGACTAAAAGGAACTAATACAATAATCAAAAATTATGGTAGGCAAAACCAAAACCAGGAATTTTGATATTAAGAAAAGGAAAATCAAAATCCAGAGATAGGATGCTCATATCCTATTGGTACCACTCTGAATCTGTGGGCTTCACCTGGCATTGTTTTGGCCTTGACAATGGAATGAGTCAGAATCAATTGCACTAATGTTGGGCTTTATGTGAGACTTCGTCCCATCCTTGGGATTATCCTGAGTTCTCTAGAAATGTGGGAGTCTGACTCACCCTAGCCTCTGCTTCAGAAACCAGTAAGCCCAGAGTTTCATTCCCCTGAGCAATTGCCAGGCAACAGGGTTTCTGTGGGAGTTAATTATCTGTTTAGCCTGGCGCAGGTCTCCTTCTTTTCCCATTAGGGTGCTCCCCAGCTTGGGGAACCAGACCTGCAACACTAGCAGCTACAGATTGCTGCATCTATCATTCCGCCCACCTATTATACTTTACTTCCTGGAACGTAGGCCCTGTTGAAACATGGGTCAGGTTTCCTGGGCCATACGTAGGTTGTTTCCTGCCAGGACTTGGTGGTAGAGTGGTTGCCTCTTGAACTCTGGCAGGATAGGTCCTACCTCCTCTTATAGAACCAAGGGTCCTTAGTACCATCTCTGCTATTAAGTAAATATATTAGACCAAGTCATTTAATTTCTCTAAAATCTTAGTTTCCTCCTTTAGCAGATGGAGATAATGATATCTGCTCTACTTACTTAACAGGGTTGTGAAGATTAAATGAGATCATAAATCTGAACATGCTCTGAAAAGCTCTAAAGCATGATTCAAATTTTAAGTGTTATACAGCAGCTAGCTCTTGGAAAACCCGGATCAAGAAGTCTATGCAAAAGTGCATAGGACTGACCAAGAAACATTTACATCATCTTCCCATCTATCATTTATAAGATTTCTAGATTCTATTTCTAGTGACCTAGTCAGATCACTTCTCCAGAACAATTTTTATTTTCCTTGAAACCAGAGTTTGATTCTGGGAAATAAGGATCAAGCCCAGGGAAACAGGACCCTTAGAGAAACTGCTGATTGAATCTTGGGAATATTGGGAGCCTACCCTTTATGAAAGCAGCACTGAAACATGGAAATCTATGATTGATACCCACTCATGGCTGATATGTAGAGATTGGGATCATAGGATCATTCTGTCAATCAACAAACATTTATGAAACGCTTACTAAGTGCCATGTACTATGCTAAGTGATAGAGATTCAAAAAAGGTCAAAATGTGCTCCCTGCCCTTCTCTTATAGAGACAACATGCAAAAAAGTATGAGAATATAAGGCATATACAGTATAAATGGGAGGCCATTTCAGAGAAAAGGCTCTACCAATGGCAGCAATCAAAAATAGTCCCTTGAACAAAGTATGATTTGAGCTGACTCTTGAAGGCCAAGAAAGTTTAGAGATGTGGCAGAATAAAAATTCCAGGCATGGAGGATAGCCAATGAAAAAGAACAATGTTAGGAAATGTAATATTATGCTCCATCTATAGAGTCCCTGAAGCCCATTTTCAAATCAGTTTAATTGCCAGGTCACTTCCCTCAAACAACAAGGAAGTCAGGGTCACTGGATCCCAGCAAATGTGGGAAGGAATAAAGTATCTATCAGAATTTGGAAAAATAGGAAGGAGCCAGGTTGTGAAGGGCATTAAATGCCAAAGAAAATCATTGTATTTGATCCTGGAGGCACAATATGGAGCCACTGGAGTTTGTTGAGGGGGAGGAATGGGGCAGGCATGTTGGAATGAAGGGAGATGGTTGTCTGACATGGTCAGACTTGCCCATTAACAAGATCATTTTGGCAGTTGAAAGGAGGCTTGATTGTTGTGGAGAGAGACTTGAGGCAAGGGGACCAATCATCAAGCTATTAAAATAAAGACCTATAGATCTTTGAGAGTGAAGAAAAGGGTATAAGCTATAATAGGCTACTGTCCAGGTCCTAGTAGATGATCATTCTATTTGGTTATATAAGATAGATATAGCTTTTGGTGACTTCAATGAAAACGAGCCAAAAATATGTCTTATTTTCATGATAGTCCCAATTAATTCACAATGATCATCAGTCTGGCCTGGAGCTTGATGCTAAGATATTTCATTTTCCAATATTCCAAAGAATATATCAGTAATATCACATGACTTGTTGTGTATGTGTGTATATGTATGTATGTATGTATATGTGTGTATGTAGGTATGTGTGTGTATATATACACACACATACATATACATATATATGTGTACATATACATACACACACACACACACACACACACACACACATACACCTTTTAAAAAAAAATCAGCAATTCCACAATTTTGCCCTGTCCAATTGTCTCTGGGCATGCCATTTTTTTTTTCTGCTTCTTTCATGGGCTCAGTGGAAAATCAAGTATCCGCTTATATCACACAATTTAAAAACTATGGAATTGATTATCAATTACCCCCAATAAAAAAGTCTGAGCTCCAGAAAGAACAATAAGCAGAGCTATTCTGCTTTGCTTTGCTTGATGTCCAAAATCAGAATAACATGTAGTCAGTGAATTTATATGGACCTGAACTGAGAGTTTTGTTCAAGCTAGACAAACTAGATTTTTAGGTCCTTTGTATAGTAGATGACTGATGAATCTGTGAATGTTGGATGACATTACCAGGGATCAACTGTAAAGAGTTGAGGATGGAGACTTGCAATAAATAGAAAGTGGTCAAGATATTTGTCATTTTATGCCCAAGCCTTGGAAGGAAAAATTGAAGTGGTATTAAAGATTCTTCTATATGTTACAAAAATGCTTATTTTATTACATAAATTGAAAAAAAATTTAATTTAAAAAAACCAGTAATGACCCACATAGTATTGAAAGCTATGCAAGTGTAAAGAGCAATCAGATAGAGAAATGTCTTGGTCTTGTCAGTAAAGAAGTCCCCAGTGACCTTAGTAATTATGGTTTTTTTGTTTGTTTTTTGTTTTTTTGGAGTAAGGGGTGGTTGGAAGGGGGAAGAGTTTGAGGAGGAAGAAATCAGACTGGAGAGGAGCCAAGGACATACTGGCTTTTGGTCAGGGTTGAAGGAGACAAAATGGGCGTGGCAGAAGTGAGTTTGGTGGTCAGTATTCTTCCATAATTGTTCAACAATCATGAGTGCAAGAGCAAGAAAGTCAGTTTTTAATGGATAAGCCACTAGTGAGGATTGGAAGCTCCTTGGTAAAAGGGAGCAGGGAAATCCAAACAAGGCACCAAAATGGGGAAATGTTGAAGGTATCAACAATGAAGTCCCCCAAAGTAACTGAAAGGAAAAAAGGGAAAAGACCATTTGTCGTCTATTTAATAATTACTTTAGAACCTAATCAATATGAACCAGGAATAATTTTCATAACTGCATGCTTATAATAAACACATCTTCCAAAATATAAATATTCAAAGATACATTTCTATCCTGCCTGTGACACTTAGTATATGGGTATGATCTTTGTCTTGCTGAACCTCAATTTCCCCATTTGTAAAATGGAGGCATTGGACTAGATGCCCTCCGAAGTTCATTCTAGCTCTGGAGCTAAGTTTTTATGATCTTTCATACTATACCCCTCTTAATCTTCTGCGTAAAGAATATAGGCTTAGCAAGAAAAGTCAGACTTCCATACTTCCAAGGGATCCAACCTAAATAGCTTTCTGCTTATTGTCTGTGTATCTTGGTTTCCTGTTGCCCTCTTGGTCTTGGAAATAGCTTGGAAAGCTATTTCTAAATAATGTTTGGCTCATGCAACTGGCCTTAATTTGGAGCTCATTTTTAACAGGTTGCTCTTTCTATACTGGATAAATAATAGTCATGATTACAGCCTCTTAGGAGGTTGACAACTTGGCAGGAGAATTATGCACCTGCACTTAAGAGTATGGCTTCTTAATAGTTTTTTGCATCATGGATCCTTATGACAGTTTGGTTAAGCCTATGGACTCCTTAGGATAGTATTTTTAAATAATTGCAATAAATAATAAACTCTAACTAGTTATTTATTTAAAATAAAGGTTTTTTTCCCCATCCAAATTCCTGGAACTCTCCCCCCTCTCCCAAAATTTATCCATGGACTCCAGGGAAAGAGGAGGAGAATAAGCATATGTATATAGTGCCTAATATTATATTAAGTACTTTTCCTCTCATTTGCTCCTCACCCTGGGAAATAGATGCTATTATTATTATTCCCATTTTACAGCTGAGGAAACTGAGGCAGAGGTGAGGGACTTGCCCAGAATCATATAGTGAGTAACTGTCTGAGATTAATTTTGAACTTGGGCTTGGTGCTATACCCACTGTTCTGAATTTAACCCCAGATTAAGAAGCCTTGGTTAAGAAGGGGGAGAGAAATGTCACAGGATCGTAGCTTAAGGACTAAAAAGGATTTCAGAAGCTATCAAATTTAGTTTCATCTTACAGATAAAGAAATTGAGACCCAGGGAGTTTAAGTGACAGTCTTTCCCATTTGTTCTCCATTTTGGAAACTGTTCAGTCTAGTATCCTTTCAACTTGGATGACATTTTCTGGCCAGGTCAAAAAGAATTCTCAAAACAGTCAAGAAAGACCATATGCATGAAATGCTATGAAGTAGCTAGGATAGGAATCAATGTTAGTTGTTGGCAAATGACTAAAAGAGAGAGCAGGCTAGCAAAGCTATTTCTGAATTGTCCTCAGTGGTAGATGTCTGAATTTCAGTTGATTGTGGATAGTGACTTCTGGGAGATATAATAGTGGATTTGGGCATCACCATCACCGTGGTGGGCATCATCTCCATGAGGTGTGAGCCATTCATTGCACTGGGCAGAAAACTAGACAATAATATCCTATCCTTAGAAAACAAAATCTGTTTCATCTGAAATCCCATGGTACCATCACACACAAGCCTGTTTTAACCTCAGATACCAAGACTTAGATAAACTAAGTCTTTCAGATGAAGGAATCAAATAATATCCTATAATATTCTTCTAATTTAAGATTGGGATTTCTCTAAAATTTAAAACTGCATTGTTGACAAAGCCCACATGATGAATATTTGATTCTGGATCTAAAATATATGGGGTCACTTTATACAGATATTAAGGCCCCAAAATATAACTGACATATTCCCTCAAATCCTGGCCCCAAAAATCCTATTCAAGCTTCATGTCTCAGTTTCATGTTTGGGTCAGTAGGTCTGTGGCAGGATAAGGAGGCAATGTTCTCCCTAATTCCTGGCTTTCTAGAAATTCCATTTATATTTAGCTCAGGACTGCCCTCCACCCCGATCCAGCTACTTCCCAACTCTGTTTATAATTGCAGACCATTCAGAGGATTACAGGGTCCCAGATTTGAGGGGGCAGAAGAGAAAACAGTTTCCTTTGAAAACTGACAGTTATGCTTTCTTCAAACCAGACTGACTCACAGTTATTTAACATATATTGTGGGAAGCAGGGTGGACATGGAATGAACATAGGCAAAGTATATGAGGTGAGCAGAATGATGTTCCTGATTCTGAGGGAGGGGAGTCACAATTTTAAAGTCATATTAGGAATAATAAAGACTGAATGGAAATACACATCAAATATAGTAGAAAAGAAGGAATGATCTGAGCTCTGAGCTTCTGGGGTAAGTTTCCTTGCTTACTACCATTGGCTAGGCCATAAATACAGTTGTGTTTGTTTTACGTTGTTTTGTTTTCTCTTGGCATCTGGAAGTCCTGCACTATTGGCAGAAGTGGCTTTAATTATGTGAATTTTTTCAAAGTCACTTTTCCAACTTGTGTCATTCTCTGGTCTTTTAAATAAGTAAGCTAATATATTGCCCAGACTATGATGCTCCTTCTTCTTACAACTATCTTCTCCCAAAATTGCTGTATCTTTTTATTCTCCCTCTCCTCCAGCTTAGCAAAACAGAGTCTTCATCACTGTATACAAGCTAGTCTCCTCTCACATTCTGATGAGAAACACCCTGGGCTCATCATTGCAAAATTAACCATCAATGTCTAATACAAGGTAATAAAGGATATTAATAAGATCCCTGTAACTTTGTTTCAGGGTTTAAAAAAAAAAAAAAGACAACATTTCCCTCAGCCTAGATAGATATGGATCTCATTTGGCCACTGGGGAAGAAATCATAAAACTATTAGAGATGGAAAGGACTTTAGATATCACTTTATCCAAACCTTTCATTTGATAAAAGAGGAAACTGAAGTTAAGTGACTTGTCCAAGATCATACAGCTGGTTTGTGAAAGAGTTGCTATTAGAATCTAAGCTTCCTGACTCTCAGTCCAGTGTTGTTTATAGCAAACTCATTAAAATTTCTCATGTCCCCAAGAGATTCTTCCCACCTTCTAGCTTCCCACAATCTCTAGCTTCAATTTCCATCTGTTCTCTCTACTTCCATCTTCAGTTGCTATATTATTTATAATTCTTTTTTAATTTCAAAATATCCTGCAAGTTTGGGGATTTTTCTTGTCTCAGCCTATTAAATAAGAAGAAAATGTCAGCTGCACATTTGGTCTTTCTTGTCCTAGTTTTCACCTTTCTACTGCCTTTGCTCATCAGAGATCTTTTTCCTGTTGTCTAATTGGTAATTGGAAACTATCTATTATCTATCTTCACTTGAGTGAAGAGCAAGAAGAAATTTAAACTGTAGCAAAGGAGATTTAAATTAAGCATAGAAAACAAAGAACTTCCTGGTGGCAAGGCAAATAAGGAAGGTCACAGAATTTCTTTTTCCTGGAAATCTTGCATAATAGTGTTAGAAGATGGTCTAGTCTTTCTAGAGATGGGGAAAGACTCAAAAACCTCTGAAATCAAAAGATTTTGGTCTGTCTATTCTCTACTGACTGAGAACTCTTTAAACTCTCTGGTGATGAAAAAAGAGGTCAGTCCCTACTTTGGGACCTCAGAAGTTTCACTGAGAATTCACATTCACCCTTGCAAAATTTTATGCTCTAAATTTTTTTTCACCCTCCCTTTCCCTTATCTGAGGATGAGTATTTTAGTGATTCCTGACAAAGAGGGAGAAGAAGTAGGTTTCAGAATTCACATCAATTAGATTATATGGCTCAAATTATACCTAAAAGTCTTAAGCTTTCTAGATGTATAGGGCCAGTGATAATGAAGTCCTACTTAGGGAAGTTTCCTGCTAACCCTTTAATCGATAGATATATCTATAGATCTGTGTATGTGTTTAACATATATAAACACATAATCATATTCATATACACATACATGTGTGTATATATTTGTATGTATGCACACAAACACACACATATCAGAAAGCAACTAAGTTATACGGAGTAGAACAGAAAGACCAGATATCATATCCAGCCTCAAACACCATCTGTGTGATCCTGGGCAAGTCACTTCTCTAACACCAATGTTCCAGGGTTGTTGTAAAGATCAAATGAGATAACAATTGTAAAGTATGTAATACAGTGCCTAGCATGTAATAAATGCTATATAAATGTTAGCTGCATCTAGCTTTGGATCAAATGTAAAACCAGGAATTAGGAAGAATTAGGTTCAAATTCAGCCTCTGATACTTACTAGGATTATTACCTTGGACAAGTCATTTAACCTCAATTTTCTCAAATGTAAAATGTAGATAGTAATAGCATCTACCTCTCAGAATTTTTGTGAGGATCAAATGAGATATTTGTCAAGTACTTAACATAGTACCTGGAACACAGTAAGTATTATATAAATGATTGTCATTATTATTTTATTGTTAATATATATCTATTAGGGCAAGCTCTCACAAGATGGTCAGAAAAAGCAATACAAGGATATTCTCTCTTAAGAACTTTAGAATTCATTGTATGACAAGAGAGACACTGGCACAGGACCTCCCAGAATGGCATGCGCTCATCTGAAAGAATATTGTGTTCTATGAACAAAGCAGAATTGAATTAGTTCAGAAGAAATGTGATATGTACAGACTTAGAGAATTCATCCAATATGTTCACATGGACTTTTTTGTATCTGACCAGTGGCAGAGCATTTTGAGCTCATATTCATCTGAACAGTCACATTCAGATACACTAACTTGACTCTAACATAGTGATGTCATTTTGGTCCTTTTGGAAAATGAAGGACCACAATCAATCAACCAAGGCCTGATCTCAAGCCTCTCACCTCTTAGTTGTCCCTCCTTTTCTTATTTTTGTGCTCATATTTTGGGCTTAATCCTTCTTTCTTTTTCTTCCTATGTGTGTATCTATCATCTAATATGTGTGTAATCATATATGTGTCTAAATCCTTAGGTAGACATCTGTTTAACTATCCCTGTATTTTGTGGATAGTTGTGTATGTATGTGCTTCCAGAATAAATTTTTTCTGAAATTCCCCTAAGTTTAAAGCTGAGATAAGAAAGCACTCCCAGTTTAGTGGTTATTCTGCCCTCTCAAGGGACTACAATGAGAAAACAAAAAGAAAGAGGAGGTTGAAATGTGGAAAGTATATGAGCTGTAGTGAGTGACAAGGAATCAAACCAATCCCATACCAGTGAAGCATCCATTAAGTAATTATTGTGTCTACTGTATGCCAGAGTGTGTGATAGATGCGAGGAATACAAATACAAATGAAACAATGCTTAGTCTAAGGGAGTTTATACTCTATTAGAAGAGGCAACAGGCATGTGTATACATACACACACACACACATACACACACACACACACACACACACACACACATACACATATACATACATACATATAACCTAGGCAGCTTCTCCACATAATCTAGGGCAGCTAGGTTGCACAGTGATTAGAGCACTGGACCTGGAGCCAGGAATAACTGAGTCTAAATCTGGCCTTAGATATTTACTAGCTATGTAACCTAAGCTATACTTAACATAGTTACAAATAATCAGACACAACTAAAACAATTGAACAACAACAATACATACAGCCTTCCCTGAATCCCCTCAACTCTATTTATTTTCTAATATATTCATAGTATGAATATACTAAATTTCTATATACAATGTAAATATATTTATATTATAATAAAATATATTTCTATAAGTATGACTACATTATATAATAAACAAAATACAATCTATTCATATTATATGAATATCTTGAATATAATAAATAATTCAAATGTGTTTACAATACACCAATTATATATATAATATGAATATATTACATAATAAATAAAGAGGAGAAGTTCAGAGAAGGTGACTTGTAGAAGAAGGTAGTACCTTAAGCTGTATCTTAAATGAAGAAAAGGAATGTGGGGGAAAATAAGGACAGGAATAAGAGAAAGAGGAAGAGTATATTCCAGGAATAGGGAATGACCATCACAAAAGAGACGAGTTGAGTGTCAGAACAGAGAAACAGCTAGTATGGCTGGAGTTGGCATGTGGGAAGGAGTTTAATAATAATAATGGAATTTAAAATATAGATAGAGGCCATATTGTGAAAGACTTTAAAAGCTAAGCAGAGGAGTTTGTATTTTATTTGAGAGGTAAATAGCAAGCCATGGGAGAAACTGAGAAGCAAAGTCATATGGTGGATTATGGCAAGAAGTTTTGAGATGGAGAGAAGGGAAGAAATGGAAACTCATGATGGTGAATGTCCTCAATTTTTACAGTAAGGTAAGAGTGGGGCTCCTTAGTTGAGAGGGCAGGAGGAAAAGGAAGTATAAGAATCTTGAGAAGAGAAGCTCTAGAATGGCTTCTGTGAGGCACAGGGCAAGGAAGAAATGCCTTACTGCAGGGAGTATCAAGTTAAAATTGATGAACATGAATTTATAATAAACCATATCAGCTCTGATTATGAGTAAGACTGATAGAGAAAGATAGTAAGAGTAATCTGGTACTGAGGTTTGGCAAGAATAGGAAAAAAGGAATGAGAAATTTGGGAGTAGGGAACAGTGTAAAGTTGAATTGGTTAAGTATAAGGAAATTGGAGAGGGAAGAAAAAAGTCAGAGTAGAGGAGTTGAAGGTTCAGATGAGGATGAAAAACAGACTTAGGAGAGGTGACACATAGGGAGAGATGGAATGAAAACTGATGTTTTCCACTAGTGATGTTCAAGGTGTGATCATCTCTGTGTCTGGCTAAAGTAGGATTTAAGGAGACAGAAGAATTGGAAAAGTAAGGGAGCTTGAGAAAGCATCAACATGAAAGTTAAAGTTTTCTGGTAAAGACAGGGTTTGGGGAGGAAAGGAAGTGTGTAACTTAGGTTCTGTGTGCCTTAAAAAAAAAAAAAAAGAAGAAGAATGGTTTGGTGGTTGGTACACAATAAGCCACCTTGAACTGTATAGGATAAAAAGTTGATAGAGTAAAATTCAAAGAAAGACAGCTTACTGAGTGATACTAGTGAAGAGAGAGCCTGGAAGTGACAGTGGGGAGAAAGCTTTATTCCAAACTCCCTCTTTAGGATTAAGGTATGTGTGGAGTTGGGGAAGGGTGAAGGAAGATATATGATAGGATAGCCATAAATTCAGTATCATATGGTGGAAGCCAAATTTCAATAAAATCAAGTAGATGGAAAAAATATGAGAAGGATGAAATGGAATGATATGTAGGGTAGAGAAAGAAAGAAATGAGAGACCAAGGATTGAAATTCAGGGTTAGTTTGCATATAAGAAGCTGTTGATGGGAGTCTGCAATCCATAGGGGTAGTAGTAGCTAATGAATATAATGCTCACAATCTCAAAATGATGTTACTGCTGGGCAAAAGCCATGGATTTCTAGGCTTGGAGTAGGGTGGGATATGGCAGCTGATTCAGTCTGGGCTAAATGGGGGCAAGATTCCTGGTGTTGTAACAAAGGGATTGAGATTGGGGCCTCTGAGAATCCATGGGTTCAAAATATTAATATGTATAAGGGAAACCCTTGCTATGTGATCATGGCCATTTAAATTTTTTGTTGCCTCACTTACTAGCTGTGTGATCATGAGAAATCCTCTTAATCTCTGAAAGTCTCAGTTTATTTGTAAAATGAGGAAATTGAGCTAGATGACTTCTGAACAATTTCTGTTCTAAATCTCTGATTCTCTGAACCTAGAGGTAACTGGGACAATTACTGCTATTCCCAATCCCTGAACTGAGGAACATTCAAATTACCTAAAGTTGCCTGGACAAACTAAGACAAGGTTGCAACGTGTCAAAAGGAATTTTATTGATAAAAAAAAGAAAGAAAGAAAATAAAGAAAAAATTAAAGCCATAGAAATGGATGAGATTGAGTTCTTATTCTAAGACAAATATAGCCTAGTCAGGATGTAAATATATAGATTTGGTTTAGAGCTACATTTTAAATTTAGAGCTGATCAACCTTTAGAGCAAAGGATAATATTGGTAGGCATCATCTCATGAAGCTGTCATGGAGGAAAATGATTTACCTGTCCTTAAGGGAGGATGAGAGGCAGAGTGGTGAGTCTGCCTGGAAGCCAGGGAAATCTGGGGCCAAGTCTCATCTATGATACATTCTAATTGTATGACTTTATGGAAGCCCAGGAAACTCTCTAAGTTGGAAAGATGATAAATTGCATTGGTAGATGGAGTTCCCTATACCAAGGAAATCATAGGCTAGTCCTTGTTAAAATTCAAGCCCTTTATTTTCAAAGGATCCTAGATTTAAAGCTGAAGGGTGAAAAGGGGTTGAAAGTGGGAAAAGTTTAAGAAGTTTTATTCTGCACTATCATCAATGGATGTTAAAATAGTTATACAAGCTTCCAACCCACATTTATTTTTGAAAAGGTCTCTTCCACAACTTTTCTTTTTCTTAATAGATATAGGCCCTAATGTTCTTCCTTTTGGCCCTAGGATATGCTGTCATTAATAGTAATAATAATTCCTTTTTATTTTTTGCTTTTCTCACAACATTTCTGTAGCTAGGTAGTATGTACCTGTTTGATATATGAAGAAACAAGTTTGGAACTGTCAAGTAATTTGTTCAAGTTTATATACCTAAGAAGTATCGGAGTTAAGACTTGAACCTATGTTCTGTGACTACAGCAAGGTTTGCTGCATTCCATTAGGCTATCATGATACCAGTGCTAGTCAGGATAGGAGAAGAAAGAAAGCAGAATACTTGAGTTCCAATCTTGGTTCTGAAAGTTCGTTTCTCTGTTTACTTGTCTGTAAAATGAGAATAATAATTCTTGTACAATAATAATGAGTATTATACCTAGAATTTATATAGAGCTTTAACATTTTGTAACACATTTCAAATCCTCACAATAACCTTATAGAATTAGGTTCTACTATTATCACCATTTTATAGATAGACATTTATCAGGTGCTGTACCCAAAGTCACATAGCTGGTAAGCATCTAAAGTAAATGAACAGTGATTCTTTCCCAGTATCTATGCAGGTCTCTAATGAAGAGAGCTTGCTTCTTTGCTGGAAATTCTGGAGAGCTTGTTGATAAATAACAAAATCATGTCTGTTCTTTCCATGTTTTACTAAGATCATTGACTTCATCATTGTTATAGTACAATAGAATTCCATCATTATTACATTCTACAACTTGTTCAAACCTCCCCCTCTCAATTGATCTTTTGGCAGGAGGAGCATGAAACGGAAGGCCCTATTCACTTGTCCCTTCAATGGTGACTGCCGCATCACCAAAGACAATCGGCGTCATTGCCAAGCCTGCCGACTGAAACGTTGTGTGGACATCGGCATGATGAAAGAATGTGAGTTCATTGAGGTGGAGATAGGGTGGAAAACAACAGACAAGTAAGTTGAGGATGGAGAGCTATGAAATTAGAGCCCATGGAAGAAGCTTAGAGAGCAATTCTAGTTCTTGTTCTCATCACTGTGGAGTATATCTAGTTTGAACTCTGGGATAAGGCAGGGAAGTCAGGTTGCTGCTGTCCATGGTTTCCCTTTTTTGAACGGCTTAGTCTTACTACACCTCTATGTCCAAGTTTCCCTCTGAGAATCACTTGCCAATAATCTGTACATTTCCTGGATCCTACATGTAAGGGACTAAGTTCTAGGAACTTGACTGCCTTCTGGGTCTAGGCCTTGGAATAAAAGGTTACAAAGGATTGAAAGAAGATCAGAAGCAGTAGGGAGGCATTACCTTCTGAGCTTGAAAGGCCTAAAAAATCCTTGAGAAGTTATTTTTGGGTCTAGCTCATCCTGCCCTTTATAGTGACTCATACTTTTGGAGCTCAACTGAGTGTCTGATGGTTGGTTCCTTAAAGAAATTATGGAAGCAGAGAAAGCAGAGAATTTTAAGAGGAAAGCTAAAGGAAATCTTGGAGGGTAGTCTAAACTTAAGGCTTACCCTCATCAGGGGACTACTTAGAACTATCTTAGGATTGTGAATGAGGAACAAGATGAAAGTTATGTAGAGATGATGAAATCTGGTTCAGAGTTAAAAATAACCCCCTGGACTTTGCCTTTGAGCTGTAGGCCTAGTTATTTTTTAACCAAACCAGGAAATTAAATTGAACATAGCCCTCAAAGGAGTCCCATTTCTACTGCCCCTGGCTTATGGTATGGTGAGTAGTTTTCTCCCAGCTCTCTTTATTCATCACCCTAGGTGATACCTTTGCTACTTCCTCCCCCTGATCACCTAAAGATAGAGTTTTTGCCCTACTCAAAGAAAGGTTTGGGTGAAAAGAAGAGGGAAGAAGTTTTTGAGGCCAGAGTCTCTGAGATGTAGCTGTTAAGGACTTCCTGGTTACGTAGATTTGGACAAGTGAGACAGGGAAGTGAGTTGAGAGCAGTCACATAACAGAACTTGGGCTTTGGGAATTTCCTTCAGTAAAAGAAAAAAATAATCCTTCTCACTGTGGGAGTGAAGAGAACTGACATCTTCATCAAGGCACCAGTTTCATGCTCTAGTATATAAACCACAGATATTTTTTCCTAGCCCCTACTTCCTGGTCTCCAGCTGACACTTTAAATTCCTTATAGATGTTTGTAGGCAGTGGTTCTTTTTTACCTCCACAGAGAACATATCAGAACTTGTTAATTTTCTGGCCAGCATATTGCCAGGATAAGTGAAGGATATCCTGAAGAAACTGGGGGCAGGAAGATATGGGTGACCTTATGGACTTTTCCATTTATTAATCCAATCAACAAATGTTTATTAAACAACTACTGAATACAGATACCACAGTAGATAACATACTGGATAAGAAGTGTAAAGGATTGAAACTATGAAAAGGTGCACTTGAATCAGACAACTGAGCACTTAAGGCTAATTACCTATTCAACAATGACTCTATTAGTATATGTTTGGAAAAATGGCCCTTCTCACTGTTTGGTGCTGGCTCAATATTTGAGGTTAATATAATCGTAGGCAAGGATTAGAAGGTGGGGTGACAGAGGTCAGAGAGTCACTAGGCATCAGAATGAGGAGGAGAAAGGTGGAGATTTTGGACTCCAGAATCAAGAAGAGATCTTTGGCAAAACTCCTGGCAGTTTGCCGGCTTCTTTAACTTCTTCCCCTAAAGACCAAGGACTTTTACTTATCCTGACTCTGACTGATCCTGAGACCTCCAGGGAGCTAATTTGGACTTAACAAAGAAGACCATATATTGAAGAAAGTAGCATGTTAGAGTATGTAAAGAACACTGAGTCTGAAGATCTGAGTTCTTAGGATCAAAAAAGTCTTGGGGCTAGAGGACCTCAGAGTCATCTAATTTAATTAACTCCTTTATTTTACAGGCCTTAGGAACCAAAGGTCCAGGAAAGTTAAGAGATTTACCCACAAGTCATGCGGGAAATACACATCAGAGGTGGGATTTGAATCCAAATTCTCTGATTCCAGACCCCATTATCTTTGTACTGTATCACTTACCAACCATCTCCTGCATTCCTAAGTAAATTTTAAGAAACTCTTAATCTCAGTTTTCATATCTATAAAATGAAAATGATAATAATACCTGTTCCACCTGCATCATGTGGTTATTGCTCACTATACCATCTAGAGATCTACTTTTATGAATAACAGCATTTTGGGGGTACCAATGTAGGATATGAATTATCCATCTGTTCCCTCTCACTCTCATTGCAAGACCTGATCACCTTTTCTGATCAGATAATTCTACTTCTGTTTGAGGCAGCCAGTGGTACAGTGGATAGAGTGCTGGGCTTAGAATAAGGAGGATCTGAGTTGAAACCCAGCCTTAGACTCTTACTAGTTCTCTGTGATCCTGGACAAGTGGACAAGTCACTTAACCTCTTCCTGCCTCAGTTCCTTCAACTATAAAATGGGGATAATAACAGCATCTACCTTATAGGGTTTTGTGAGGATCAAATGAGATTGTATTTGTAAAACCAACCAAACAAAAAATTTAGCACAATTTCTGACATATAGCAAGAATTTATTCCCTTACCTCAACATCCTCTACTCCTTTTTTCGTGTCTTACATACCAGTTTTTAATGTAAGACATCAATAATTGGTCATGTACTGGGACTGTGTCTCTCTCTAATGTTCCTTTGCTTTGAAGAGCATTTTGCTTCTTTGGAGATCATAATGCCTCATAATTGGATATCATGTAACTTTGCTGGGAAAACACTGCTTTTTTTCCTTAATGGAATTTTATCATGACAAAGTCCTTTCTTAGAAAGAGCTTATAACTTTCACAGAGCAGGGGAGGCAGATTCTGTAATGAAGTCTTCTGGGTGGTTTCAAATCTCTTTCCCACCTTACTAGTCAGGGCCCCTAGTCAAATTGCTTCACTCATCTAGGATTTAGTTTCCTCATCTATAAAATGGATTTGATGGTCCTTTCCAGCTTTAAATCTATGGGCCCTATCTTTCTGTTCTGTTCCTTTGGGGCACAAATCTCCCAAGTTTATTAAATTCTAAACCTCTCACTTAAAGAGAGAAAAAATTTCAAAAGAAATTGTACTTCCTTACCCTGACCTCTTCCACAAGGCTATTAAACCTGAATTAGTCCTATCCATCCTGTCACCACTTTATTCCCCTCTCTCCTGATTCTTACTTCATCTCCTCTGAATCTTCTTATGACTGCTCCTTAATGCTTTATTTCTTTTCACCCAGTTTCTTGTCTTGTTCCTTCTGGTTCCTTCAGTTTTCATAAAGACCCTTACTCTGCCTTACACAGGCATAAGGCACAAGGGCAAGGAATAAAGGCATTGCCAATTGGAAGTGAAAGAAATTCAATTTATAAGTAAGGCTAAAACTGGTCACCCATGGTCTATGTTGACCTTGAGTTATAGGTGGGATCCCTAGGGCTTTTTTCATCACATGCTAGTTCATTTTTAGGGAAGGAGTTATCAGGTATGGTAATTCTAGTTTATTATTTTCTCTGTCTATTGGCCCTAGAGAATGTTGTCCAAATCCACTTAGGGGATCCAATAGCCAGCAATATCTTGAGTGATTTTTAAAATTTGTATTTTTCAATATTTCTGGAATAGGATAGAGTCTTATACAAAAAATAATAATCTCCTGAATCTAGGATATCAAGTCCTCAAATCCAAAGTTTATCCTACATCAGTAATCACAGTGTATGTAGTATTCAAAAAAACTATTGTTTTACTCAGAAGAATTCTATCTGCATTAGTAATCCCCTTGTCCTTGTACTCACTTACATCCCTGTTACACAGTCTCTGTATTTCCCTTTCAAACTGGACCTGGTATAACTTCATTGTGCATATCACTTAGGAAACTATTGCTAAGAATGGTTATGCTTGAGTCAAAGAGAAATCCAGAAATCCAGTGATGGGGGTGCTAGAGCACCATAATCATCTGGGGTTGGATTCTGCAGGAGGTAGATGGCTCCTTCACAGAGATGGAGAATAAGTTTAGACTCATACTCTTATGGGTTTGGAATATTGGGTATAATATTAAAGGATTTTTTTAACATATTCATTGATTTTGATTTTTCTCTTTCTCTTTTTACTATTTGAAAAAAATCTTTATTAATAAAGAAAGGTTCATTGAGAAAAGGAGGAATACTTACAGGGGAAATCTAAGTGATATAAAAATCTATTAAGAATTTTTAAAAATTAGAAAGTGGGTAGGATCTGTTTCCTGCACACTAAAGCCCACAGCTAAGATGGGAACATTGAGCCAAGACTAGGTTTAGTACTTCTACCATCTGGAGGAGGTACCCTGCCTAAGTCTAATAGAGATTTAGCTACCATATCTCTACCTAGCCTTGATCTAGGCAACTTGGCTTAGTTAAGGAATACCAGAAACAAGAGGGAACTACCAGTCTATCCATAAGGAAATATTTCTTATCTGAAAGTTGATTTACCTGAAAGGTTCTTGCCTAAAGTCCTGGAAGCACTGCTAATTTATTATCACCTAGCCCAATCCCAGATGACAACTAAGCAATTCTACAAGCCACATTTGAGCACCATAGGCATAGAGTTCTCAGTCTAAGCATAAATTGGAGATGGTAATGATAATATGTGGTGGTGGTGGTGGTGGTGGTGGTAATAACAACTAACATTTATATTGTCAGGCATTGTGGTAAGCACTTTATAATCATTATCTCAAATGAGAGATACAATTACAATTTTGAGAGATATGGGAGGTGCTGTTATTGTCATCCCCATTTTACAGAAGTGTAAACTGAGGCAAACCAGGGTTAAGTGACATGATCAGGATTACACAGCTTAAATAAGTGTCTTAGATCAGATTTGAATGCAGATCTCTCAATTCCAGGCCCAGCATTCTATTCTCTGTATTATCTAGAAGCCCCCATGGCTTCCTTAGATTTTAAGTTGTTCTCTGGCAGACCCTGTGTAAAGGTAGACTCTACCCAGAAGTCCAGGAGATATCATATAGCCAGACAATAGGTATTTCTCCCAAACCAGTCATTTCCCTAGTTACTCTTTTTTCAATTAATTTATCCTCAGAATTAATCCTCTACTATCTACCACAGTGTTAGTTTGCAAGAAATCCATTTCCTGTTTTAGATACATGAGAGATACATAAAAGTAGGTTTGTTCTCCACTTAAAAAAAACAAAAACAAAAACAAAAATACTATACAATCTAGTTGAAAGACAGAAAGATAAAATTCGTAAAAAGATAACAAGGCAGTAAAGTACATAGTTGCCAAATGAGTGAAATAGGTAATACGGATCTCTGTGAGGGAATGGATCCCTTCTAATGAGCTGCTATGGTCAGGGAAAGTTTCCTTAAAAAAAAAAGCAGAGACTTGTTCAAAGTCTTCCAGCTAGTTTAGGTATATCTTTAACTCAAGCCACAAACTTTAATCATACAAAGTCCCATCTAGAACTCAAACCACAAAAAATTCTGACCACAAAAAACACTCAGAGCTTGAGTCTTTTGCTTCCCTTTACAGAGATTCTGCCATTATACACACTTGAATGGCACCTTGATGAGCTGCTTGGGCCAACAGTGATACTTGTGGAGGAAAGCTGCTTTGCTGGTTTTCTTAATCTGATGACTAGAACTACATCACTCCATCTAGAGCTTCATTTTCAGTCAGACTGAGATATCTCCAAATCTCAGTGGGTCAGTCAGCTTTCAATCCCTTCCTACCATTTCAACTTTTGTTCCCATAAACATCCATCTCTCAGCTAAGGTAAAATGACAATTGATAAGAAGGAGGATAAACAACTAAATAGCTTCAATATTCAAAGTTTGAAGACAAGACTGCAGAGAAGACCCAGCAATGCCTATTTTTCTGTAACCACTTCCCCAATACTGACTAGTCACATCTTCGGTCATCTTTGTTAATTTTGTATTCAGTGAAACCTCAAAATTATTTTCATTTATTTTTTATTAGTGATTTAGAGCAATACTACTTTCTTTTTTTTATAGTTTTTTATTGACCGAACATATGCATGGGTAATTTTTACAACATTGTCCCTTACACTCATTCTGTTCCAACTTTTCCCCTTCCCTCCCTCCACCCTCTCCCCTAGATGGCAGGCAGTCTCATACAAGTTAAAGTATATCTTGGATACAATATATGTGTGTATATCTGTTCAGTTCTCTTGTTGCACAAGAAAAATTGGATTCAGAAGATAAAAATAATCTGGGAAGAAAAACAAAAATGCAAATAATCCACATTTGTTTCCCAGTGATCCTTCTCTAGATGTAGCTGATTCTGTCCATCATTGATCAATTGGAATTGAATTGGATCTTCTCTTTGTCAAAGATATCCACTTCCATCAGAATATGTCTTCATATAGTATTGTTGTTGAAGTGTATAATGATCTCCTGGTTCTGCTCATTTCACTTAGCATCAGTTCATGTAAGTCTCTCCAGGCCTCTCTATATTCATCCTGCTGGTCGTTTCTTACAGAATAATATTCCATAACCTTCATATACCACATTTTACCCAACCATTCTCCAATTGATGAACTCTATTCATTTTCCAGTTTCTAGCCACTACTAAAAGGGCTGCCACAAACATTTTGGCACATACAGGTTCCTTTCCCTTTAATATCTCTTTGGGATATAAGCTCAGTAGTAACACTTCTGGATCAAAGGTATGTACAGTCTGATAACTTTTTGAGCATAGTTCCAAATAGAGCAGTATTTCTTATGGTTGTTAATATTTAGCATTTCTTCTTTTGAGAATCATTTATTCTAACATTTCATTACTTATCCATTGTTGTTAGTCCTATAAATTTCAGATATCAAACTTTTATCAGTTTATATTTGAAAGATTTTTTTTCTCCCAATTTACAATTTCTTTCCTGTCCTTATTTCATTATTTATTCATGCAGAAACTTTTCAGTTTCAAAAGGGAACCAGGTTCCTAAGCTCATAGTTTCCTGAACTCTGCCACATCTCCCCCAATTACTCCCCAACTATGTAGCAGCAGGACAAAAGGTGCTAAAGTTTGTACCCAGGCCCCCAGTGGTTATAGCAGGTCTAGAGCATTTGGGGATGGGGAAATGGGAATCTGATTCACTTAGGTAAACCTAAGAGGATAGGCCCATTGTGGGACTAAAGAGTCCTAGGTAAAACTAAACTGGATCAAAATTCTAGGCAGCAGGAATCAAGCAACTAAGGTTCTCCCTTTAATTCTGTCACTTACTGGCAACATGAACTTGGGTAAGTGATTAACTTCTTTAGACCAAAACTTCCTCATCAAGAAAATGAGGGTTTAAATTAAATAATCTGTAATCCAAGGCAATCCTAATAGACTTATTAGTAGTAACAGCCAATAATTAGGAATTAAGAGAAAAAAAAAGTCTCTAGTCAAAATAATGTTTAAAAGTCCATGATATAAATACTTACCCACTTTAAATAGAAAAGTTCCTCAGTTCCTCATTTTGGGTCTGATTACTCTTAGTTTGAAATTGTTCTATCCAGGGTTCGTTGGCGTCCCACTTTCCAGCAGAGTAAATGTGGCCAATTTGAAAGGGTTAAAGGGAACCATAAGTGGAAGCAGGCAGAATGCTAATGGGGAACATGATAGTTTAACAAAAGAACAAAAAGTATAGCAATTCCTTACTGTAGGGACAAAACCCCCATACATTTCAATTGCTCCTAAGAGCATCACTATATCACAGCAATTAATTTTCATCATGATGAATTTGTTATCAAAACAAGGTTAAATTATGTTCAACATGCCCAGTTCAAGAAAACAAGGGCCTGTATTTTAGGAAAGAATTTTAGAAAAAATTCTTTTCAAAATGAGTAAAATACAAAAAAGTTTTGGCTACTAAAGGAGTAAACTCTCCTGCAGAAGATGGGGCTTAAGCTGAATCTTCAAGGAAGCCAAGGTGAAATTGGAAAGCTTTTCAGATGTGAGTGACAATCTGTGCAAAGTTTTAAGATGGCATGTCTGCCTTCAAGGAGCTAATATTGTAGTTGAGAAGCATACATAAAAAATAAATACTACTCTATACAACAAATACTTCCTTATACAATTATTATTTTAGGACTTTATATGAAATGTAGCACTTTATATCTATAAAATTTACTCCTTTATTATTATTAATAGCACATAAAATTTCTGTAGCATATCAAAAAATTCTTACTATAGTTTATTATATATTATATTATTATATAACTCTCATTTATATTTTTAAACATCAGATGCTATTGCTAGTCAGCTAATGTGATCCTACTTAACAAGGATCAGACTCTGGGCAAATACTACTTTCAGCTGGTAGCTGTGGCATACTCACACTATCCTGATAAGTAATGGTGCTTGGGTAGTATCAAATTCTCTGTGGTTCTCAGAGAGTGTGACTGACTTTTTAAAAGTTTTATTGTAGCTTTTTATTTACAAAACATATGCATAGGTAATTTTTCAACATTGACCCTTGCAAAACCTTCTGTTCCAAATTTTCCCCTCTTTCCCCCCCACCCCCTCCCCTAGATGGCAGTTAGTCCAGTACATGTTAAATATGTTAAAATATATGTTAAATCCAATATATGTATACATATTTATACAGTTATCTTGATGCACAAGAAAAATTGGATCAAGAAGGAAAAAAAAAACCTGAGAAAGAAAACAAAAATGCATGCAAACATCAACAGAAAGAGTGCTATGTTGTGGTCCACACTCAGTTCCCATAGTCCTCTCCCTGGGTGTAGATGACTCTCTTCATCACTGAACAATTGGAACTGGTTTGGATCATCTCATTGTTGAAGAGAGTCACGTCCCTTAGAATTGATCATCAGATAGTCTCGTTGCTATGTATAATGATATGAGTGACTTTCTAAACTGCAATTCTGCCTCTTTCTGCAAGGCCACAGCTTCTCATCATCTACTAACATCTATAATAATAAATAATATGATAACTATAAATTAATAATTTATATAATAAATAATATAAAATATAGTTAACATCTAGGATCAAATGACTAACATGATTGCAAAAATGGTTGTTTTTAGAAATTTTTAGCACCTCCAAACCTCATAAATTATGTGCCAAATATAGGATAACTAAAGCTGAATATAAGATAAAACAGAAACATCCCATGTAGTTTTTTAAAAAACCATCAGAGAACTAATAGAGCTTCCACTCAGTGTCTCAACTTCCTTTTTCCTCACTCCTTCAATCATGAGCAAACTTACAAGTTTAAGATTTACCCCATGTTCAGCTTGCAGCCTACTTCACACATCAAAAAGTATTAAACTGTGATTCTGCTCAGCCAAGCAAAGGAAAGAATGTATAATTGGGAGAAGGAGAAGATGGAGATAATGCAACATGCAGCTCAAAGCTATAGGCTCTGCCACATATAGGAAAAAGCTCTTTAAGAGTTGCAAAGTGCTTTTTATAAGTATTATTTCATTTCATCCTCACAACAACCTAGGGAGGTAGGTGCTATAATTACCATTCCCATTTCACAGATAAGGAAACTGAAACAGACAGTGGTTAAGTGACCTGCCCAGGGTCATGTAGTAAGTATCTAAGACCAGATATGAACTCTAGTCTTCCTGACTATAGGTCCAATGCTCTATCCACTGTGAAAAGAATTACAGCCAATCTTCTCTACTCAAATTTATTTTAAGCAGGGACTTACTACAGGAGGACTTCACATATTCTAACACAAAGAAGCTGAGGACTATAAGCACAGCTAGATTTGGAATCTGTATAGAAATTGAAGGGAGAGAAGCCAAAGGATGAGGAAGGATTTTAAAAGTGATTAACGAGGATACAATAGAAACACCCAAAGACCAAGGCTCAAAAAAGAAATGCTAAATAAAATCCTATATTATAAATTAATAAACCAAATAGAATCATAAAGACAGAAGGAAGAATGCATAAACCTCAAAGAGGGACCAGAGCATGGAGAAGAGGACTATAGTCAGAACAGGTATTTTTCATAAGACTCTCATCAGTCTCCTGATTTGGCCCTTTGATGTGTTGGCCCATTTTAATTACCCCGACTGAAAAAGTCTTACTGGGTCTCTTTTCCTTTTCCTTCCCTGTGAGTTACCAAAGGAATTCTTCTGGGAGGATCCTACTCATAAACAACTCTCAAAAGCTGCTGCTTCTTTGTTTCTTGTGTTTCTTATGTACCTGTTTAGGCACTATTTGTTATAGGAATAACCTATTAGTGGCTGCTGGATGTTACAGGAGCCACCTGCTAGTGGCTGCTGGGGATCTAATTTTGACCAGCAGAACAGATCCCTTCATACGAGAGGATGATAATGATACAAGGAGACTGAGAGGCAGTTGCATTCTCTGACCTCTCTCCTCTTCCCTCTGGTCTCCAATTTATTTAATTACCAATCCACAAGCAATATTTGCATCAGTAAAGGCTGATTTGCGTTTCCTTCAGGAATGTTTTGATTCATAGCTGTGGGGACTTCCGGAAAATTGAACTGCCCCTCCACATTTAGGCATAGTCTTTAATAATTCCCCCCCCACCTTTTTTTTTTGTTTTATGGGAACATGATTATTTTTATCCCAACAGCATGGTCAATAAGTTTGTCTAATACTGTGAAGTGACTGTTATCTGAGTCCACATAATGAGAAATGCATCAGCATTATCAAAGTCTTTTCCATCCTAATCCTCTGGATGATTGCAGGGTAAGTATTGCAGGTGAGAATTGAATCTTGTGAGATGTAATGGAGGCAAATTTTCTGACAGAAAAGAGGACTATAGTGAGAACAGGCATTTTTCATAAGTCTCTCATCAGTCTCCTGGCTCAGCCCTTTGATGTGTTGGCCCATTTTAATTACCCTGACTGAAAAAGTCTTATCAGGTCTCCTCTCCCTTTCTTTCCCTTCAAGTTATCAAAGGAACTCTCCTGAGAGAATTCTACTCACAAACAGCTATTGAGCACTGCTGTTTCTTTGTTCCTTGTGCCCCACTTTGGGCACCAAATATACCATTTGGACTAGCTCTCTGGAGGATATCAGTACTAGCCTAAGTTCTTGGTCTTAAAAGAGAAGTGATGAGGCAGGAAACCATGTGGATGGTCAAATATGGAGTCCTTTTATTTCAAGTTCTCTCAGCCTTACAGCACACTGAGCATGTATTAACTATAGTATTATTATATCACTACAGCACACTGAACATGTGCTAACTATAAGCACCTTGCTACTATTATGTAAATGCCTCTTTACTGCAAATATCTCTGCTTCAAGTAGAACACAGGTTGTCATGCCTCCCCTGACTTGTCAGGAAGACTGAGATGTCCCCAAGGAGAGATGAGAGTCAAACCAGACATTGTCAGCAAGTTCCCTCTGGGCTGAAGGGTCTTATACTTCACAGAGAGTTCCTCCACTATCTGTGGCCTCCTACAGATGAGGAAGGATTTTTAAAAAGTAATTTACAAGGAATACAATAGAAACCAAAGATTAAGGTTCAAGAAAGAAATGCTGAATAAAATCCTACATTATAAATTAATAAACCAAATAGAATCATAAAGACAGATGGAGGGATGCATAAATCTGAAAATGGGACCAGAACACAGTCTGAAGAAGATTCAAAATTACCCAGTGAAAAAGAAAATTCTGCATACTTACCAAAGTTCAAATAACAAAAGTCCAGAATAGTGCAAAAAAGAAATAAGTGATTAGAAAGAAATTCTGTCAGAAATCAGAGATATCTATCTATGAAGAACTAAAAAGAAAAATTGACCCACAGTGTTATGGGCCAGAACTCTGAAACAAGGATTCTTACAAGGTGTTAACTCAGTGGAATTGATAAATATAATGATTATCTAGTTTAGCATGGTGCTTAATAGTTCTCTAGTTCAGTACATGTACTTGTAATTAATACAGTTCCACAAGATTCATACCTGTGATAATGGAGTATATAACAGCCAGCAAGGACTGGGTGAGATTTCAGTCAGACTCCTGTTGGCTGGCCTCCTGCACTTCCCCAACTGAGACCAAGGCCGGAATGAAAGGCTCTCCAGAAAGCTGGACTGAGCCCTAAGTGAAGGAGATAGGACTTTAAAGGAGAAAATAAAGGATTTGGACTTTAACACCTGGCTATTTTTGTGGTGATTAACTCTGCTGAAAAGAACACTGCCCAAAGACCTCCAGGAAAACCAAACCAAGAACATTATATTTTGGCCAGAACTCTGAAACAAGGATTCTTACACCACAGCTTAAGAAAAAATGAATATATACTGGAAAATCTCCCTAAAGAAGTAGAGGCTCAGAAAGAAAAAATGAATTTGAAACAAACAAACAAACAAAATACTGGGGTGGAAGAAAACTTAACAGAGAAAAAAAGCAAAAAAGAACACAATTAAAAACACATAAATCCTATATAAATCAAAGTAACTGACTTGAAAACAAATATATAGGAATATCTTAAAGCATCCTAAATCTCCCAAAGAAATATAACAAATCAAAAGATATTGTAGGAAAAGTACAACTCCAGAACTTTGGAATATAGACAGGAAAGTTTTAATCATTCAAATATACATATCACCAGAAAAACAAAATAATTCCATATTTCAAACTTCAAAACATAGTACTAATATTTTCAAAATGTCTGTCTTTGCAAGCACCCAGAAGAAAATCCTTCATGTAAGAAGAAAAAAGAATTCAAATAACCCAAAATTATTCCATAGTCATAGGAAGTCAAAGGAGAGAATATAAGTTCCAAAAAGCAAGCTCATTTTCTGAAAGCCCCACTCTAAGGGTCAATGAAAAAAGATGAACTTTCAACAACAGAAGTATTTAAGATCTTCTTAAGAAAAACAAAAAATAATTAAGGGGAGTAGTTTATTTGACTCAAAATCACACCTAAACAATAGAAATAGAAGAAAAAATAAACTTGGAGCTATATACATGGTACATAGCTGGAATCCTGAGATTCCAGCAAGGCATATTGATAGAATCCTATATGATATCCTCCTATGTGAGAAGGAAACAAGTATTCTGAGTGATAGTATAGTTAGGTGGATCCAAATTGGTTCAATGAGTGAAAGGAATATTAGTTAATGTGTTGATATCTACTTTAAGAGGGAGTCAATAAAAGAATACAGCAGAATTCTATCTTTGCCAATTCTGTCAATATTTTTAGCAATAGGTTCATAGGATTATAGATAATATAGTGAGAAAGAACCTCAGAAGCCATTTAGCCCCTCATTTTAATTGATGGAAAGACAAGGGATGATATTTAAACTCCAGTTCCTATGGCCCCAGGAAATAAGAAGCTGTATGACATTGTATCTGAATTACTTAGAATTCATAAATGCAGCTGTTCAAAAAACACAAAATTTGAAAAGGCATTTAATTATTGAATGACACAACTGAAACCTACAGCTATCTAATAAGTAAGATTAATGTTATAAGTATGATGACAAAACTTAATAGCAAATTAGTATGGTTTAGGAATGAAATCATCCTTTGTGTAGTCAAAACTACATAGTCACTCCTCTCTTTAACTATTAGCTTATTTCCTTATTAATTTACATCCCAAGATCTAAGGAAACCAAGGGGTATTTATTTTTGCATAAATTAAAAGAAATACCAACTCTTGTTAATGATCTCTGAACTATTCCAGTTCATTATACTATTTCCTGCTTAAACTGGAAAAACTTCTTTTTTCATAAGTTTTCTCTCCTTTTTCTCAAAACCCTTTATCTCACAGGCTTAAATAAAAGACTTACTATTACTATCTATTTTTAACACAGTAAAAGTGACAAAATATATTTAAATATTTCAACAACAATGCATTGTAGTATGAAAAGTCACATCTAGCCATCAAGTGCAGCTGTTAATTTGTTGTCAATTCTGGAAACAATTGCACCATTCAAATTTTTCAACATGTTAATAGTCTCTAAAATGATACTTTCTCTAAGATTCCATTCCTTCTTAAAGATATTCTAACACCATCTGCAAGTCTTTGTGGGTAACTCTATTGAAGTTATTATTACAATAATAAATATAAGATTGTGCACTTGGATTAAAGACACCAATCGTATCAGTACAGAAGGGGTAAAAAATGGCTAGAAAGCAATTCATGTGATAAAAAAAATCTTTGGATGAAACCTAAAAGCTCACTATAATTCAACAGTGTGATATGATGGCCAATAATGATGAAACTATCTGACATATGTGTAGAATTTAAGATTTAAAGAACTTATATAGTAAAAGTTTTTTTTGTCAATACTCTCACACATTGCCTACATGATTATTCCTCTACCTTTATCTATTAGCTCATTTTCCCTGTTTCATTCTCTCATTCTGAGTTCTAAAGTAATTAGGGAGTGTGTTCTGCTATTTCTACATTAAATAATAAAATTGCAACATCTTTCTCATTGATTAACCAAGTCCTTATCCCAGTTGACTAAATAAATTATATGTAAATGATTATTATTCATTTAATAAAGTGGAGGGACCTCTTTTCTGATAAACATAAGTCAATGTTTGTATAAATAAACCTCTTAATCTTTTTAGGCTTAAATAACTAAAGATTACTGGTTGTGCAAGTTATTAAAAACAAAGACAAAAATTATTTTCAGCGTATCAGCTGTGAGAAAGAACATAGTCACTACAACTGCTGACTTCTAAGTTCTAAAACACAGTCCTACCATTCAGGTTTCTTAGAACAGCAGCTAAAGTCTTTCAAGAATTCTCCACGTGGTGTTTTTTTTTTTTTTTAAGATGAGTTAAAACAGTTCTTTTAGGGAGTAAAATTCTCTATTCTCTTCATCTTCTTCCCCTTTGTACCTTACTATCAATATAAGTGACAGTCTTTGCAGACTGACAATTGAACTGCTGGTCTCTAAAGATTATATTGCCTCTTGAAGATATAATGATAACACATATATGTCATAGATGAGGCTAAATATTTTCATGAAGTTCATCTGATAGCCAAAAAAATTAGTGTGATCTTAAATATTAATCAAAGACTATTGCTGGGGTATAGTGGCTCCACTATATGTGCTAGTTGGACAACATAAATTGTGTCCATTTCCATGTGCCACATTTTAGCAAGGACATTTGCAAGCTTGAACAACTCCAGAAACAGACAACCAGAATGGTAAGAAGACCGGAAAACAAACCAAATAGGATCTAGTTGAAGCAATTATGATTTGAAGGATTTTTATGTGTGAAGAGAGAATACACTTGTCCTACTTGGACTTGGAGTGCAGAATTGCAGCCTATCGTTATCTTTTGAGGTGTTCTATTATAAAGAAAACAGGTGAGTAGCCATAGTTGATGTCAAATAGATATTAGAATAGTTTTTTCAGCAATAGAGTTAAATCATGTTGAATAAAAAAGATTTAACACAATCAATAAACAATGTCCTGGACTATGTGTAGCCATCCTTACTGTACTTTTCTATGGGAGATTTGGCACCTTTTAGGACTAGGTCAATCAACTGTCTGAATATGACTTTTCCCAATTTGTATGAATTGGATATGAAATAGAAGATATTACAGGAAGAGCTTCTCACTTTTTTGTTGTTTTGCTTTCATTTTATTTTTTCCCAGTTTTTTTTTCCTTATTGATCCAATTTTTCTTGTGCAGCAAGATAACTGTATAAATGTGTGTGTGTGTATACACATATATACATATATATAGGATTTAACATATATTTTAACACACACACACACACACACACACACACACACACACACACACACACAAAGAAGACTATCTTTTACCACTGATTTCCCATTTTGTAATTCTCCTTGCCTCAAGTAGCTTATATTCTATTAGGGAAATTGTTGTTGTTTGTCTTTCTTAAAAAGGACCATGACTTCCAGGATTGTGAAGTTTCGATTTGCAAATGAATTGAATTCAAGTGACATAGGACTGTGCAGAGTCATCAACCTCACTCTCTCCTCCTGAACCATCTAGTTCCAGTGGCAAGACAGAGATCAGGATGACTGGAAATTGATCTGGATACAGTGGGAGATCTTGGCCATTTTAAACTAAGGTCTTTCCCAGGTCTGAGGCAATAACTTTTCAGTAATTAAGGAAAGCTAGGTAAAAAGTGAGGCAAGAATGGCTTTTTATTTTTACCTAGTTAAAAAAAATTAATCTGGGAGGGGAAGACCCTCATGGTTTCTGGCCAATCAAGAATGTCAGAGTGATCTGGGTTTAAACCATGGTACTTTAAAAAAGAAATCTAGCCCAGAAGCCCCAAGATAGCTATGGTGTTTCAGCAATAAAAATTTAAATTCTTTGGGCAGAGGACACACAGAAAAAAAAGTGAGGGAGGGGAGGAAGAGAAGGAAAGAAATAAAGAAAATTTTATTTCTATATAAATATATGTATATATACATATACATGTGTATATATAAATACACACAAAATAAATACAACAATTTTGCAGAGGAAGATGTTAATAGCATCTGGGAAGGGGGAAATCAAGAAAATTTTTAGGTAGGAAGGAGGTGATGCTTAAACTGAGTTTTGAGGGAAAGAGAGGATTCCAAGGGAAGTATATTTTAGGCCTGGGGGAACAGTCAACACAAGGTCATGGTGATAGGAGATTAATTCTATCATATGAACAGTATTAAATTCATTCTAGTCAAACCACAAAGTATGGGAAACAGAATGACATTGGAGGACAAACTAAATAGCCAAAAAACACTTAAGGTTTTTTAGCTAGAGAAACTGAATTTTAGAATTGTGGGGCCCTTTAAATGTCATTTTGTTCAAAGTCCTCAGTTTATGAATGAGGAAACTATCCTAGAAAGGTTTAAGTAGCTTGCCAATGTCTTTCAGTGAGAAACAAAGTTTCCATTTAACAAGTATTTATTAAGCACCTACTATGTGCTAAACACTATTTTAGTTCCTGGAATTTCAGGAACAATATGAAGAATAATCTGGAGGGAGATATTTTAAAAGTAGTCTGACATTGTTGCCCAAGATGGACTGCGGTGGAGGGAGCAACATGAGGAGGGAGAGACGAGTAAAAGAAGGAGAGAAAGAAGGAGGAGAAGAAAAAAATGGAGATCATTTAAGACATTGTAACACAAGAGTGGAATGATGCTTGTGAAAATGGGGAGAGGGTGAAGAGGAAAGAAAAATCATGGCCCAAGGCCATGCAGAATTTGAATATGTTGATATTTCTTCTGTGACACCCGCCCTTTCCCAAGGCTTTAGCCCAAGTCAAAGCAGCATGGGCTACACAATCTAGAGTCATGTTTGTTGTACTTGTCTTAAGGTTTTCCCCTCTTTATCCCACCCTAATTCATCTCTTGGGCTATGGGCAGTAATCATTACTGTTCCTCTTGGTAGCAGGTTTGGCACATTTTAGGATTAGATAAGTCAATTGTCTGAGCATGGCTTCTACTTAGAACAGGATGGGTTGGGTATGAAAAGAATACTATTTTTACAACCAATTTCCCATTTATAACTATCCCTATAACCTAAGTTCAATCTCTCTTTTACTTCCAAGATCCTCCCCGACTAGTCACCCCATCATCTACCCAATCTTTGCTGGGTCTTGTGCTCCGGAAGTCTGTCAAGTACTCTGTGCTCTTTGAAACTTGGGATTCCTTTTCTCTTCTCTTGAACAAATCCCAAGCTCTGTAGGTAGATACCTTGGCAGCACAAACATAGAACAAGTACCTACAGGCTGTGGGCTCCAGTGCCCAGTCCTGCTGTCAGCATTCTGCATGTTTCTGCCAGGCAGGATCTTTATTTGGTTCCTGTGCCAGGCCCTTTTGCTTCCAAATCTACCTTCCCAACCAATGAAGGGAGCACCACTACCACAGAATTTTCCTTAACAAGTAAGTCAAAACCAGTAGACTAAAGACTTTTATATCAGAGGGAATTAATTCATGTATAAAGCTACTGCTCTGATTTCCTTTCTCTACTTAAATAATGTGAATATAAAAGTGAAGTCTTTCAGTACTGAGAGAGAGAGAGAGAGAGAGAGAGAGAGAGAGAGAGAAAGAAAGAGAGAGAGAATGAATGTGTTCATATGCAGTAGGCTCTGGGATGGGATGGATAGGATAGAAATTGCCAGAAGAGCAGGGATTTATAGACAACAATTTCCTATCTCCTTTGAAAATTAGGCAAAGATAAGAATTTCTGAAGTCAGGGTTATGAAACATCCCTAATGTGTGAAGCATTTTCTAGAGATTTCAGGACTATCTGGCTTAGGGAAAGAGCTATATTATAAAAGGGTAAGTCACTTAATATAGATGTGGGTGATAGTGGGGAGGGATGATTTATGCTTGATCTCTTGTATTAAGTGAAGTGTGTTGAGTTCAGGAAGGCAATAAGTTTCTAAGCCTTCCCTGTTGTTTGATTGAATGACTAAATGATTAACTGTGGCATCTCCATTCTTAGTAATACATTCTACTATGTAATCATGTCCATCACCTTTTTTAATAAATAGAAAGTTCAGTTCCTCTTTAATTTGGGGACACTTAAAGCAAGTGGAAAGTACTATGGCAAATCCAGGGGAGAGCATGGGAGAAGGAGGGAAAATTGGAACACAGTGTTTTGCAAGGGCTAATGTTGAAGAATTGTCCATGTGTGTGTTTTGAAAAATAAAAAGCTTTAATAAGAAAAATTACTATGGCAAAAAGTCTTGAGGATAGGCAAGACCTGAAGTAAAAACCTCTTTTCCACCTGAGTGGGCTGAAGGGTGGATTGGAGGGTATGGGGTACAGATGTTAACTCATCCTTCCCTGGGTTCCAGTCATCTTGACAGATGAAGAGGTCCAAAGAAAACGGGAAATGATCTTGAAACGAAAGGAGGAAGAGGCACTGAGAGATAGTATGAGACCCAAGCTTTCTGAAGAGCAACAGCACATCATCACCACCCTATTGGATGCTCACCACAAGACCTATGACCCTACTTATTCAGACTTCAGCCAATTCCGGGTAGGACTGACAACCATCTAAGCCTAAAATATTCGAACTCCATCACCCGCTCTAAAAATTGTTGAAAAACAGACCTGGCTTTGGGAAGTAGAAAAGGGATATTTATCAAAGATCAATTTGGCAAACTTATAACATGACAAAGAGCAGAGGGTCTTTCACTGGATAGACCGTGAGAAAAGGAACAGGGGCCCTCTCTTTCAATAGTTATTGCTGCTATCTCTGGCTAGGGACACAGGCACAAATATAAGCCTGGAAAACTTAAATTGACACATTTTCCTTTCTTTTTTTCCATTCCAGCCTCCAGTACGAGGGAGTGATGGAGGGATCCATCTCGCGAAATCTTCCTCGGAACATACACCCAGTTTTTCAGGGGATTCCTTGTCTTCAGATTCCTACCTAACTTCTCCAGGTATTTTGGGACTAACTGCTCTCAGGACTAAAGGGAGAAAGAGGTCAGGAAGTTTAGATGTCTCATCTTACATTTTGAACTCTTATTCCTCGAGTTATCCATAGTTGAGGATGATAGTCTGGACAGAAATGGAATTCTCTTGACAACGTCTCCCACTCCCTTTTCTGCCATTCTCTGACAAAGAAGTGAACCTTGTGTTTACCAAAGCCAGTCCATTTATATGTGTGCTTGATTTTTTCCACTCCAATCTTCTCCATTAGATTGCATTCTCTGTCATCCCTTCCTCCCAGATCTTCAACTTCTCCCTGTCTACTAGTTTCTTCTCTACTATTTTCAAATATGTCCAATGTCTCCTTTATCCTTAAAAATCCTACCTTCCTTTGAAGTAATTGTACTCTCTCTCTCCTCCCTTTCTAAGCTGAATTTGAAAAAAAGTCTCTATTTGCTGTTTCTACTCTGCTTAATCACTCCTCAACATTTTACATCTTCCTTTTGACCTCATCATTCAATGAAAGCTAATGTCAACAATGATTCTTAATTGTTATATCTAATGGTCTTTTCTTAGTCCTCATCTTTCTAACTCTGTCCACTGCTTTTAATATTATTGACCACCTCTTTCTCCTGGATACACTTTCTTCTCTTGATTTCCATGAAATTACTCTTTCCTAGCCTCCTACCTGTCTAACAATTTTTTCTCAGTATTCTTTCAGTATTCTTTCATCCATATCATTCTTCCTAATTGTGTGCATTCCCCAAGGTGCTCTTTTGGACCCTTTTTTCTATGTTTCCTTTCTCTCTTGGTAACCATATAAGTTCTTGTGGTTTTAACTAACATCTCCATCCAGATAACTCACAGATATATGTATGTATACATATATCAGACCCTTTTTCTCTACTCATACAGCTACCACCCTTATTCAGGCCCTCATTACCTCTCACCTAGATTATTACAACAGTTTCCTAATTGTTCTCCCTCCCTCTAGCTTCTCAGTACTCTAATCCATGTTCTTATACGGCTGCCAAAGTAATTTTCCCTAACTATAAATTTCATCATGTGACTGACTCCACTGCTCAATTAACTCCAGTGGCTCCCTATTGCTTTTATAATAATCTATAAACACTCTATTTAGTTTTTTAATAGCCCATCACAACCTGCCCTCAATGATTGAATGTGTCTTTTCAGCCTCACTGGACTCCCACACTGTGCTATCCATCAAAACTGTCCTGTTTCTTACACATGACACGTCATCTCCTGCCTCAATGACTTGCAATGGCTGTCCAACAAACCGGGAATTTATTTCCTCCTTTCTTTTCCTCATTGATTACCAAATCACCTTGTATTTAATTCAAATATATTTAGATTTATTCACTTTATGTTTTTGTATATTTACGCATGTACTTGTCTCCCCTGGTAGAATGTAAATTCCTAATGAGCAAAGAGTTATTTCATTCTTTGTACTTGTACTACCACCTAGTACAGTGCTTGGTACATAATAGGGGCTTAATAAATGCTTGTGGATTGATAGATGGTTTAATAAAATGAGCCAATACAGAATGAGGATCCAGGCATCTTTTTTCCTAACCTCAGACACGATGGAGCCCTTTTCCAACCTGGTGCTAAATGAGGATTCTGAGGATCCCTCTGTGACCTTGGACCTGTCGCAGCTCTCCATGCTACCCCACCTGGCTGATCTGGTCAGTTATAGCATCCAGAAGGTTATTGGCTTTGCCAAGATGATTCCAGGATTCCGGTAAGAAGCCTCAATTCTGAGCAATTGCAGTGATTTATACCTAATCTTTATATTCTTTTAATAGAAAACTATGCAAAATGGCTCTCAGTTTCTACTCAGGCTGAGGGATAGATTTGTTAATTATAAATATATTTAAACAAGGTAGTCTTGTTGGATGAAAATAGGTTACTCATTTAAGTGATAGAAGCTGAATCACAACAAATCTAATTAATTAATTAATTAATTAAATTAGAAATATCTTATTTTCATACTTTTAAAAATTGTGATTTAATCAGTATGTTGATGCAAATCACTACCATCTCCATGACTTAATAGGTAATTTTACATGAATGATCATGACTAGTTTGCAGATGATGAACTTTTCTGCACTAAGCTAAACTGGGCCTCAAACAATAGATATAGTGCCTATCATGAGAACAATGGACCCTTTCCATCTTGGTTGGACTTTTTTACATTTTACTGGCATGTCCCCCGAGAACCCAGGATCATCTCCATGCCATAGCAGAATATCAGAGTGAAATGTTATTAATTATTAGTTATTAGTTATTGGTGCAATGGATAGAGCACCAGCCCTGAAGTCAGAAAGACCTGAGTTCAAATCTAGCCTCAGACACTTACTGTGACCCTGGCTGTGTGACCCTGGACAAGTCACTTAACCCCAATTGTCTCAGCAAAAAGAAAGAAAGCAAGAAAGCAAGAAAGAAAGAAAGCAAGAAAGAAAGAAAGCAAGAAAAAGGGGGAAAAAGGGGGGAAAAATGTTATTAGTTGTGACTATACCTCTAGCTTGGAATCAAGAAGACCTGCAAGTCACTTAATCCTACTGTGCTTCTAAGTTGTAAAAAGGATGTTATAATAGCATCTACCAAGCAGATAAAATACTTGCAAAGTGCTTTACAAACCTTAAAGCCTAAATAAATGCTAGTTATTATTATTATTATTATTGAAGGGGTGGCTTAATTGTAATCAAATAGAATGAGTAGAGCAGGGATAACAGTTATAATCAATCAATGAGCAAGGGATTGTCTGCGCACATGTGAGTACTACATGCCCAGCATTTGTCCATTTAAAACTGGTAAATGATCTACTTTATCTAGTAAGTTTCCATAACCCATCCAGGGTGTTATGGCTTGAAAATATGATTTAGCATAGAGCTAACATTTGTTTTGTGTAAATACATGAGAAAAATCATCAACAGCATAGTATATCCCTTTTCTACACCATTGCAACATAGTTCCATTTTAATGAAGTACCATAGTTCTGATTGAAATAAGAATCTGTCTTGTACACAGTGGTACACTCATACTAGGACTACTAAGGAATTGTTCACTTATTGAGAGTCTTCTAAATTCTGCCTACTTTCTACTCACCTCAGTGGCTTTAATCTCATATTTTAGATTGTAGAAGAGCAAATACCAATTTTCCTTGCTATTCTCTGACACTGCAATGTTCTATTTGAAAAGCCATTGAGAGTTATTTGTTGGCAAAATCAACAGATGCTTAGATGATAACATGAACTGATTGGTAAATGCCAATCCTTGATATGTACAGTGGAAAAAATATTAGATTTAAAATCAAATCCTGATACTTCTCTGGGATTCAGTTTTCTCATTAATAAAATGTGAGTTGGACTAGGTCAGGGGTTTTAAACCTTGGGTCCACAAAGCCTCCAAGGAAAGCATGGATAGGAGTTGTAACTTGAGTGAGGAGAAAATGGCATCTTTATTTTCACTAATAATAATGTAATATTTCCTTCAATTATGAATGTAGGCAACATGATTTTGATGAGTCTAAATTTCATCAGACTGTCAAAGGATCCATGAGACACACATAAATAAGCACATGACCAACACAGTGAGAGCTCAGTATAGACCTAGGACTAGGTGATTTCTGAGGTACCTTAAGAATTTTAAAAACTCTCTTCCTCTGAATCAATGCCAATGTTTTGTTTTGTTTTGTTTTTTCTCACTGCAGACCAAGTCTGCCTAGGCAAGTGCCTCCTGGAAGGACAATGGTACAGCTTGTGCCAAAGTCCAGGGTGGTAAATATCAGGGTGAAGACCTCAGGGCCCAGGTGGGACCCACGTGGGATTGGGCAGGGCAGGCAGTTTCCCAGCAACCTGGTTCTTCTAGTTTATGAGCTTGGGGATTCTGTTATTCCAAGAACTGGAGGAACAGTAGCTTTATCCCTTGCAGCTTTGATCTTGGTGCCCAGAAGTGGGGGGGTGGAAAGTGGAGGGCTTAGGGAAAGGAGGATGAGACTATTATGTGAAAAGGTTGAAGGAAGGGGGATATAGTAGGAAATTTCTACATAAGCATGTGACCAAGATGGAGTGGGAGTTGAATATGGGCCTGGTCTTGGCCCTGTACCAGTGCTTCAAACAATGCTTGGCACATAGTAGGTGCATGCTGACTGATTGACTCTTCCTCCTCAGCCTCTAGGCTAGGCACTATAAGATCTGTGTCCTACAAAAGTTATTTTTCCCCCAAGAAGGAAGGAGACATTATAAGGAAATCATTGCTGGAGTGCCAAAGCAGACTCCAAGTATCTGTGAACATAATTTGGGCTGAAAGTTATGATAGAGCCCTCTGCTGTCTGGCCTTGACACTCTTGAGTCTCATTGTCTAAGAAATAGTGACACAATTGAAATCCAGAAGGGCTAGTAGCTTCAGGTATCTTTGACAATTGTGCTAGATAGAAGGTATGGAGATGTAAAGAGAGAGGCTAAGTTCTAGAAGAGTAAAGAAGGCTACTTCTGGAACCTGAAGGCCTTTCTAACAAACTCTTCACAATATGACTCACACCCAGGTACCACCAGGCATCCCAACTGGAAAATGTTGTTGCTACCATTTCAAGTATGAGGAGTAATCTCATTGATTCATAAAATCTTAGATCAGGAGGTCTTTATTTGAAAGACATCATGAAATTTTATTTGCCTTTTCAGCAATAAGAAATCAATAGCAAGACATTATTTAGGCTACTTGACTTCAGGACATAAAAAGTACCAACTATGGCAGGATGATTGGCAAATGTATAACTGTATTATGGCTAATTACTGGCTGAAATGAAACAAGAAGATATTATGATGTAGATTATAATCAGTATTCTTCCAGTCTAGATACCTTTATCCTAAGTCCAACCCATTCCCCATTCTGGTCTTTTTTGCCTTGCTATGATAAAAAGTCATTATTTTTTAATTATTATTATTCCTTCTTGTAGCTTGCTTTCCTTTTCATCCCATATAAGCTTTTTCTAAGTTCTTGAAAGAATCAAAAAAATGAACCAGGATAAATTGAAACATTTTTTACATTTATAAGGTTTTCAAAGTTCTTTTGATTCCTAAGATTTCAGGCAGACTATCAGAATGTGGTCTCTCCTTTCTCTTGAAATCTTTTTCTTACTTCCTCTTCATTTTTCTCTCTTCTCCTTTGTCACTGTTCCTTTACTTTTTGCCAGGGATATTTGGATTCACCTGATGTTTTAATTTAAATTGTATTCTGAGGAAAATTTTCTTTAAATCATAGAAAGCAGTGACCTCACCACAGTGAAAGAAAATAACAGTTTTGATTGGGTCATATCTAAAGTACATTTTGAAGGACATTGTTTTCTCTCAGATGTTTCAGTGTATCAATTATAAGAGTCTAGAAACCATGTATACAATAGAAAGTACTAGGGATAAATTAGCCTAGAGAAGATAAGATTTGA
The DNA here is from genome assembly GCF_016432865.1 of Antechinus flavipes. Classification (NCBI taxonomy): domain Eukaryota; kingdom Metazoa; phylum Chordata; class Mammalia; order Dasyuromorphia; family Dasyuridae; genus Antechinus; species Antechinus flavipes. The sequence continues at coordinate 231,212,356 of NC_067402.1, forward strand.
GAGAAAGGAAACAGCATTTGGGAACACATCATTAAATACTTTAAGGACTGTTGTATGAATAAGGACTGTTATGAAAGCTATACCTCTTGGAGATATGAGCTTTGTTATTTATAACCTCATATTAGAAGTAACAATTTCTTTCCACCCTTTCATTTTCCCATGTTCATACTAATCAATCACTAGCCACATAGCAACATGGTATTTTTAGCTCTCCCCTCCTGTTCTCTCATCTCTATTAATTTTATACACTGATACCTCACTTTAATCCTACCCACTGCACCATCCAGAATTCCTGTTCCAAGGTGAACAAACTTCCTTTTAGTTTGGACCTTTTTCTCTTACATTCCTTCCATTTTCCAGTTCTAACTAAGATTTGACACTTGGTTGATGAAACTAAATCATTAGCCATCCTCTCCAGCACTGGTTGTACTCTCACTCACACACTCCCTTTGTACCACCCAATCAATTCTATACACACACTATTCCTGGTGGGGAGAAGGAATGAAATTGTAATGCTCCTTACTCTCCCCTGCCACTTCCATATTTCCTTTTACTACCATCACTCAATAACCTCTCCTTAGACATGTTCACTATTAACAATTTTCATCCAGTCTAGAACATTGCAACTGTTGAGTGCTAGCTCTCAAACTTTCCTAGCTCTTCCTCCCTCTCAAAGACTTCAGCACCTGGTTCACTAACTTCTGCTCTTACATTTTTCTTTTTGTTGAGTTATTTCAATTTTTGAGTCAATTTGATGTCTGACTCTTCATGGCCCGTTTTGGGGTTTTTTTGGCAAAGATGCTGGAATGGTTTACCATTTCCTTCTCAAGATGAGGCAAATCAGGTTAAGGATTTGCCTAGGATCACACAGCTAGTAAGTATCTTGAGACTGAATTTGAACTCAGGTCTTTCTGAATCCAGGCCCAGCACTCTATCCACTATACCATATAGCTACCCCAGCCTTTATGCTAGGGAACTTGGACATAAATATTGATGTTCCCTCAAAGTCTCTAACCTCCCATTTCTTCAGTCTCTTTGAATCCCATGACCTATTCCTGTACTCCACCTTACGTACAAGGATGGGTGTTTACACCCTCAATATCACCATTACTCATGAGTTAGTTTACTTCCTTAATTAAAACTCTGCCATTCTTCTAAAGTTTGAAAAGTTATAAATTGCTATCATCTAATCTTTCCCAGTGCCTCAGCTCTCCTAAATTTTTTAATTTATCTTCATCTTAATCTCTCATCCCTCCATCCCTCAATTTTTCTTCAGACTATTACTCCTGCTCTGACTTCATTCTTTAATCTCAAACTTGTAGTCAACCAATTCAATATGATACTGTCCTCTGTTCTCAAATTCCACAACTTCTTGTCCTATTCTGATCATTTCTTGCCAAATCTCAACTCTATATATTTTCTTATCATCTGCATTCTCCACATACTACCAGTCAGAACTGGAGGAAGTGAAATAGCCATGTTGACTGGGTATATTCATGATAGGTAACTTCACCACAGCAAAGCAATTTGGTTTTTTGAGGTTTTTTGGGTGGGGTGTTATGGGCCAGAACTCTCAACTTGAAACAAGGATTCTTACAAGGTGCTAAGTCAGTGGAATTGATAAATACAATGGTTGTCTAGTTTAGCATGGTGCTTAATAGTTCTCTAAATTCAGTATGATTGATTTAATCTTACAACAAATAATGGTTTCCTAGAGATATAATGATTGGTTTATACTCAGTATAGAGCATATAAGCTGGGAGCTCAACTCTCGGAGGGAAAGAGGAGAGAGATTCAATTTCATCTTTGGTCAGGTGGTGGCTGGCTGGCCTCCTGCACTTGTCCACTGAAACCAAGACTCCTAAAGGATCTCAAGAAAGCTATCTGGGCCCTAGGGAAGGAGACAAGATTTTAAAGGAGACAATAAAGGACTTGGACTTTAACACCTGGCTATTCTTGTGGTGATTACTCTGTAGAAAAGAAGACTGCTCCAAAGACCTCCAAGAAAATCTAACAGAGAACATTGCAAGGGGGGGGAGGGGAGGGAAAAGGGGGAGGGATTTGGAATGTATTTATTTTTAAAATTTTTAAGCTATTTATTTTCAAAACATGTGCAAGGATAACTTTTCAACATTGACCCTTGCATAGCCTTGTATGTCAGATTTTCCCCTCCATTTCCTCATCCTCTTCCCTAGATGGCAAGCAATCCAGTATATATTATACATGTTAAAATATGTTAAATCCAATATGTGTAAACATATTTATATAATTCTCTTGTTGCATAAGAAAAATCAGATTAAAAAGAAAAGAAAATGAGTAAGAAAACAAAATGCAAGCGAACAACATCAAAAAGAGTGAGAATGTTATGTTGTGATCTACATTCAGTTCTTGTAGTGTCCGGGCTAACTTTCTGAAGAATCACTGGATGGGACTTGGTCTTAGTAGGAGAGTCACCACGAGGATAGTCACACTTTTTCTTTACTTCCTTGTAAATTGTTCTTTGATTCTCTGCTGTTCACCTTATTTATTTTATTATTTTTTCCCCTTTTCGTCCCCCCACAACTCTCAGGCAAGGTATAGTTAACAAAAGATGCTGACTCTTTAATTAAATGCTGCTCCCTAACTTGTATTACTATTACTTAAAACTCCCCCTCACCCAAAGATTCCTCCTTTGTCTTCTCTTGCCTTTTGCTTCCCCATCCACTCATCCCTCCCCACTTTTTTCTTTATAGATTTTGGAGGGTGCTATACCCTTCATGGTATATATGTAGTATTGTCTATTTGATGTGAATAGGTTTTCATCCCGATGTGAGCAGGTTTTCAGAACTACAAGACCTCTTTCCCTCCCTTTAATGCCTCTGAGTCTATTCTTTCTCTACACATAATTTGTATCATATGATTATTTTTACCTTAACTCTGCCAATGTTTCTTTTGAGCTATACTATTGTTGATGTGAATCTTAAACATATAATATACATATATAAAAAAACATAATTTGTTCTTGTTTTAACAGTTGGCCATCTTAAATTCCTTAAAACTGATCTTTTATATTGGCTTTTATATGTTAAATTTTCTGTTAAATTCAGGTTTGGTTGATAGAAAGTCCTGAAAATCTGTAAGTTCAATGAATTTCCATTTTTCTTATTCAAAATTATAATTTTGCTGAACATGATATTTTAGGCCACAAGTCTAGCTTTTTTGATTGTTAGTAAATATGATTCTAGGACCTGCAGTCTTTTATTGTAGCTACTGATAAGTCTTGTACAATTCTAATGGTAGCCCCAGAATATCTGAATTGTTTTTTTCTTTTTTCTTGCAAAATTTTCTCTTTAATCTGGGGTTTTCAAAATGTGGCAATAATATTCCTGTTTTCCAGAAAGATTTCTTTGAGGTGGCAGTCAGTGGATTTTTTTCTATTTCTCCTTTTCTCTCATGTTCTATCATTCCAGGACAATTTTCTTAGATTACTTCCTACACTATTTTATCAAGGTTTTCGTTTCAGTCAGAACTGTCTGGCAGTCCAACTATTCTCATCTTTTTTCTTCTTGATCTATTCTCTAGAACTGTCATTTTTCTTGTGTTTTACATTCTGTTCTTTTTTTTTTTCATTCTTTATAATGTGTTTTTGTTATTTCTTGGTCTCTTCACTAGCTTCCCCTTGTCCAATTCTAATTTTCAAAATATTATTTTCATCTTTGAGACTCTGTACTTCAATTTCTAATTGATTATCTTTTTTTCCTACTCTTCTTGTTTTTCTTGGATAGTTTTTATTTTTCTTTTTAGTTTTTCCTTAATGTCTCTCATTTGATTTTTAAATTTTTTTGAGCTCTACAAATTCTCTCTGGGCAGGGAGCCATTTCACATTATTCTTTGGAATAGAGGCTTTTTTTTTTTTTAACTAAAATGTCCTCCTCTGAATATGAAACCTGTTCTTCCCTGTTCCCATAATATGTTTTAATTGTGAGGTTCTTTCTTCTTTCCTAGTTCTTTTTTTTTTTTTAAAGAGCTCTATCCTCCTGCAAGTGACCACAGCCAGCAGCATCCCTGCCCCACTGCCTCTGCACTCTCAGGATGCTGGTTCCTTCTCACCCAGGGCCACATCTCAGCAGCACAACTGGGTGTGGCATTCCCAATCAGCCAAGGTCCACCACACTTACACCCCTGAACCTCAGTCTCCTTCCTGTACTTCATTTCTACATTACTAGCTGCCTCTTAGACATTTGAAATTAAATATCTTGAAGATACCTTAAACTCAATATATCTTTCCCCAAATTTTTTCTATTTCTATCCAAGGCATTATCCAGGATTATAATTTCAGTCTTCTCCTTTCCTCATTCTTCTTCCCTTCATATATCTTAGGTGCTAACTCTTGCCATTTCTACATCCTTCTCATCTCTCATATCCACACCCACACATCTCTCCTTGCACAGATATCACCTTATTCTTTGTCACCTCTCATCTGGATTACTGAAGCTAGTCTTCCCTCCTTGCATCTTTCCACACTTCAGGCCATCCTACCTTGGTGCTGCTACCAAAGCAATTTTCCTTAAATGCATGTGACACTCCTACTCAAATAATTTGAATGATTCCATATTACCTCTAGAATAAAAATAAACTGCTATTTTCAGCTTTCAAATCCTTTCACAGCCTGGCACCAATGCTCACTGAACATTACTCTCCCTCCAAATGTCTGCAATGTAGCCAAGATGACCTTCTTTTTGTTCTTAATCCCTGATACTCTGACATTCTGCTGTTGCTCTGACTGTTCCCCATGCCTCAAATGCACCCACTCCTCAACTGAACTTCATAGAATTCTTTTCTTCCTTTAAAACTCAGATCAAACATAACTTTTGCCAAAAAATCCTCAAATGATTATGCCTTCCCTTCCAAACTACCTTTTAATTGTTAGGATTCTTACAAGGTGCTAAGTCAGTTGTCCAATTTTAGCATCGTGCTTAGCAATTCTCTGGTTTACTAATGTATTTAGTACTCATTGGAGTTCTATAAGATTCACTAGTCCAGGAGATTCACAAGTTCAGTGGAGTAGATTCACAAGTCACAGCTCCCACAATCCCACTCTCGGAGGAAGAGTCATTCTTTGAGTTCACACCTCTAAAAGAGTATATAAAAAGATAAGCCTCAGTCAGGAGTCAGTGGGGGAGATTGAAAAGCCAAGATTCAGTTGGGCAGAATGAAACATTCAGAAAGAGCTGGAGGCTGAAGCTGGCAGAGGCAAAGGACTAGCAACAAGAGCTCTTGGAACCAAGGAAAGCTAACCATGCAATTTTGAAGGAGACAATAAAGGATTGGACTTTAACTCCTGGCTGCATTTGGGGTGATTATTACACTGAACTGAAACTAAGGCTGCGTCCAGAAGTTCCCCAAGAAATCTGCTTCCAGAGAACAATTATATTGTAGAGAAGAGAACATTACATTTAATTACTTTGTATTTATTTGTAATGATTTCTTTATATGTAATCCACAGGCTGTATATATCCACATTAATTATCCAATTATTAAATATCCCATATTTAAAGCAGGGATTTGTTTCATCTTTGCATTTTTTTATCCCAAACACCTTGCCCAGGATCTAACATATAACAGATGCTTAATATATGCTGATAGATGTATTTACTGATAATTGGGAATATTTGTTCTTTGATGCTCTCGCAGAAGAATTTTGCTGCTCTGATAGGCAGCATGGGAGTATAGTTAGTGTGCTAGATGCAATGTCAAGAAAACCTAGTTTCAGATTTCACCTCTGATATTTACTAGCCATGTGACAATGGGCAAGGCATTTAATCTCTCTGAGACTGAATTTCCTCTTCTGTAAAAATGATGTCTATAATGCCTACCTTAGAGTTTTATAATGAGGCTAAATAAGATTATATTATGTGTACAAAATAAAAATAATATATTATACATATGTAAGATGCAAAAATATTAGATAGATTACTCAAACCTGGGACCAATTAGTCTAATTCCAGGTTGGGGCAGCTAGGTGACATAATACTGGATCTTGAGTCAGGAAGGAAGAGTCTTCCTGAGTTCAAATCTGGTCTCAGACACTTAATAACTGTGTGATTCTAAGCAAGTCACTTAATCCTATTTACCTCAGTTTGCACATCTATAAAATTAGTTGGAGAAGGAAATGGCAAACTACTCTAGTATCTTTGGCAAGAACACTCCAAATAGGGTCACAAAGAGTTGGACAAGACTGAAACAACCAAACAAATAGTAATTACCCAGCAAGTAGTCTATGATCTGAATGCCACTTGCTTGATCCAAAGGTTTGACATGCCTGATGTTTTTATTTTAAAAAAATATTTTAATTGATTTGGTGGTGATGGTATGGGTCTTGAATAGAGGTTAGGAAAAAAGGTATTTCAGTCATAGAGAATCATGTGAAATGAAGGGATTGAACTAGATTATCCCTGAGGTCACTTCTGACTCTAAATCTCAGATGCTATGATCTGCTATGAGCAAAAGTACAGGGGGAAGAAATTGAAAATGGTACTCATAGAAGGGTACATATGGACAAATGCATGGGAAAGCATCGCTGGGTAAGTCACTTAACCCCAATTGCCTCTCCAATCACAAAATATTTAAATTTTTAAAAGCTTACCATATTATTTAACATGCCGATGTGCATGTAAAGAAATTCCTTCATGGGAGATGAATATAAACTGCTTGCATTTTTGTTTTTCTTCCCGGATTATTTATACCTTCTGAATTCAATTCTCCCTGTGCAACAAGAAAACTGTTCGGTTCTACACACATATATTGTATCCAGGATATACTGTAACCTATTCAACATGTAAAGGATTGCTTGCCATCTGGGGGAGGGGGTGGAGGGAGGGAGGGAAAAAATCGGAACAGAAGTGAATGCAAGGGATAATGTTGTAAAAAATTACTCTGGCATGAGTTCTATCAATAAAAAGTTATTAAAAAAAAAAAAAGAAAGAAATTCCTTCAGCCTCTGACTGCCTGCTACTGCAATTTCTTCTCTGTCAGGTTTGGCAAGCCAGGTTAGGGAAGCTTTGGAGCAGGAAAAATTTAGAGAGACCACCTACTGCAACTATTTTACCTCATGTGTAAATTCCTCTTTTATTTTTTCTGCCCCTTATTTAAAGCCTCTATGTTACTACTTGCCTTAATACTCAAATTGCGGACTTTATTTATTTTTTTTTACCTATTTTTCATTACTTTTTTATTATGAGTTTTGCCCTTGTATGAGGAAGTATAGTATGACAGAAAGAACATTGAATTAAGATTTTCCAAAAAGATATAACTTCCTTTTGAATGTGGGGATTCTCATAGATGGAACATTGCATATAATATCAGATGTTTTTAATGTTTTAAAACCAGTTGGTTTTGCTGAATGTTTTTTTCCTTTCCTCTTAAAAAAGCGTTCTTTGTTATAAAAGAGGACTTTGTAGGAGAAGAAAAGAGGAGATATAAAGAAAAATCTAGACTATATTAAAACAAAAGATAACAGTAATAACTAACATTTATATAGTGCTTTTTATGTGCAAAACACTATGATGTCAACAAAATCTAAAAAAAATAAGGTCCAAGTTTTTATTCTAGCACCACTAATTACAATCTCTGTGACTTTGGAGAAAATTATTCATCCTCTCCAGCCCCTCAAATTCCTCATCTGTTAAAATAGTGGCTCCATTATTTACATCTTCATTGGAAAAATGAAATGAGATATATTGTATACAATTCCAAAAATGAGAATTTATTGTTAAACTAGTTTCAACAAGTCTGTAAACTTCTTAAAGATAGAAGTAGTTTTATTTACTTTTTCTGCATGTCTCTATCCCACCCACTCCCAATCTCTGCTCCATAGAGACCTCACCTCTGAGGACCAAATTGTGTTGCTCAAATCGAGTGCTATAGAAGTGATCATGCTTCGCTCCAACCAATCCTTCACCATGGATGACATGTCTTGGACCTGTGGGAGCCAAGACTATAAGTACCGTGTCAGTGATGTTGCCAAAGGTAAGTTACTCCAAGCCCTCTTCACCCAGTTTCTCCCTTTATCCCTTTGGTACCCAGAAAAATTGGTGAAAGATTGGGAGGAGGAGACTAAGGGAAGGAATTCAGAGCTAGCTTCATGTTGAGAGATTGAACTATCCATGGCCTTTCTCTTCTACAGCTGGACACAGCCTGGAACTAATTGAACCACTTATCAAGTTCCAGGTTGGGTTGAAGAAACTGAACCTGCATGAAGAAGAACATGTCTTACTCATGGCTATCTGCATTGTGTCCCCAGGTAGGGGGCCCCCAACCAAGGCCAGAGGGTTCAGGAAGGTCCAAGGAAAATTGGAATTTGGCTGGGTGGAGAAGGGGTCTATTAGGGAACATGGCATGAAATGGGGATGGAGTAGTTAAGAAGATTCCCATATGATTGGATCCAAGCTGTTAAGAGAAAAGATAAATGACTTGTCTTTATTTTCAAGCCCAGTCTTGAATAGTCAGGGCTGTCTTTTGAATTCTAAGAATGGAAAGGAATTATTCCACAAATAAATAGTCACTTAGCTGTGTAGCCAAAAAAGATGTAATGTGTGTGTGTGTGTATGGGAGGAGTGTCTGAGGAGCCCTAGTGCCAGAGTTTCATTGAGAGAGTTCAGAGAAGTTATCTCTGCCATTCTCCCTCCTACAGACCGGCCTGGAGTGCAGGATGCAGCACTCATTGAGGCCATCCAAGACCGGCTGTCCAACACGCTGCAGACCTACATTCGCTGCCGCCACCCTCCACCGGGTAGTCACCTGCTCTATGCTAAGATGATCCAGAAATTAGCAGACCTGCGCAGTCTCAATGAGGAACACTCAAAGCAGTACCGCTGCCTGTCCTTCCAACCAGAGCACAGCATGAAGCTCACTCCCCTCGTACTCGAGGTGTTTGGCAATGAGATCTCATGACCGGATCAGCCAATGCTAGTACCTGGGTAGGAGGCACACTCCAAGGGGGTGGTACAAATGGGCACCCAGCTCCAAAATCCTTTGACTACTTGCTGCTGAGCAGCACTCCCTACCCCTTTGGAGCTCAGCCTCCTCCTTGCCTTCCTTCTCTCCCCTTACCATACCCCAGGTCAATCCTTTTTCCTGTCCAACCTGTGTGTCAAGGGTCCCAAGACCTCTCCTCACCCCACACCCTTTTGAAGGTTTTCCAGTTCCTTTGGATCTCAGTTAAGAGGCACTGTTTATTTGATAAGGCAACTCAAAGGAATCAGAGATTGGAGGGCAAGAGCCTGAATGTTAAGGCTTCTTCTCTGTATCTATATGGCAGCCAGAAGGTATTATGAGATCATCTATATCATATGTCCATTCCTCAGGGATAGAGACATCTGTAACTCCAAAACACTTGAGTCCTAGAGGAGTCCTTCAGCCCTTCCCCATCCCCAAAGATAAATAATCTGCTTTTATATATGCATTTTCTTGGCCAGCCTATCCCACTTAGGAACTATGTAGTAGAGCTGGATTTAGAGAATCCAGGCAGATGAGCAAAGGACTGGGACATTCTCTACAATGGTTTTCCAGAAATATGGTGACTGTGGTGATCGTTACATACCTTTCCAACCTTTCCACATCTCCTTCCTGGCTTTTCAGTGACCACACTATTTCTGTGCTACTATAGTAAATGCTTCCAAAGCCTCTTCAATAGAGTTGTAGTAAACAGACTCCTTGACTGAGTTTGGAATCCAGTCAGCTGCATCTTCATTCATAGAATGGGGACAGCCATCACCTAACTCACCTGCTAAGAGGATTACATGAAAAACAAAAGCTAAAATGGGGAAAGCAAGAAAAAGGAAATCCATCTCTTATCTTCTGTATCAACTCCAAAAAATGTTAATAGTAGAAGGGGAAGGGGAGAGGGAGAAGGAGGACACACACAGCTAGCCTTCTAAGCTTTCAGTCTCTTCCTGGATTTCAGAGACTGAGATGTATGACAAAACACAGAAAGTTCCTTCAAGCAGAAAGCATCATTCCATACTCTGACCCCTATCTCAACAGTGTTTTACTTCCATTCCAGAAGACACTCTGAGATTCTTTTTCATCCTGTTTCCCATCTCTCCAGCATCTGCCTTCTTTCATCCCCTCAGTTGGAAAATTAGGAAGTCTTCTTTCTCAGTGAATAAGGAAAAGAAAAAAGCTGCAAAAGTTGGCTCCCTTTCTCAAAACAACTCTATTCCCAGAATAGAGGCCTTCACTCACCTAACACCTCAAAACATCCTCCTCTAAGAGTGAACCCCAGAACCAAAGTCACATTCTCCTTTCCATTGACTGAAATTCTGCTGCTATAAAAATGTTACCCATGTAGTGCTAAAAAATATTCAAAGGGGCCTGGTGCCTCCTACCCTAGGAGTGAGAGTAATACGAGAGAATAATAGCTATAGTTCTCTGCTTTATTTCCATACCTTGGGCAAAAAGAAAGTCTAAAGTGATCCTGCTTTCTGCATGGTACAGAACTTCAAATACATGTATGAATGAGTGACAAAACACTAAGCAGAGAATAGGTTACTCAAGAATGGACTCATTCATGAGAGGTTTTGGTTGGAGAGGGTTTAATTGATATGGAAGGAACTTGGGGTAAAGCCTTATTCTGCAGCAATATCTTTCTATGGAAGGAGTTTTTTATGTTTTTATGTCATGGACCCCTGGGGTAGTCTAGTGAAGCCTTCTCAGAATATTATTTGTAAATACATAAATACATTAGATTACAAAGGAAGCCAATTATATTAAAATATAATTATCTATATATATTTTTTAAAATTTCACACATCCTATATTAAGAATCCCTGTTCTATATGAATTCCTCAGTATAAATAGTTACTAGACCACTATTTAGTCTAGTAACTAGACTACATAGCTACTATGTAGTCTACTCATAGTTACATAGAGGATGTATGTAAATAGATAATTTATGTTCATAGAAACAATTCTAAAGATTGGTCAGAACTCTTCTGAGACCACCCGGAAGAGAAACAGCCTTTTCCTTTTTTTGCTTTTAAAAAAACATTTCTTAGTATCTCTGACTAGAATTAGAGAATATTAGAGCAAGAAGAATCTTTAAAAGTCATCCCTCAACACCCTCATTTTAAAGATGAAAAAACCAAAGCCCAGACTGGCAACTTCCTTAGGATCACACAATCTGTTGGGACTAAGATCAGAGACTAAGACCCAAGACTGACACACAAACTGTTGGTGAAGGAATTGGAGTGGAAGTCAGGGGTTTTCCCTTAAATAAAAAGTTGAAGAAGCCCTATTCCCTAATTTAAGTCGGGGCAGAGATAAATGCTCCAGCTCTTGGTCCCTTTCCTCAAGTCAACTTCCAATCTAGTACTTTCTTTTTAACATTATATTACATTGCAATCCAAATATAATTTTTCAGTTTGTTCAGTGCCTCTAGGACCTTGCACTTTAGAAAGAAGTCTTGTTCAAATAATTCTTCCTTCTTGGCTGTTTCCTTGTTGTGACAAGATAGTAAACTGGACTCTACTCTGACCCTGGCTTCATGAGCCGCTGTTGTCTATATGATACTATTGCTTTATCAATAAAGTGTTATGTCTCCACCTTCCCAGGCCTAGCTCTGGCATTGGCTTCCATGATGAATTCTTTGCAATCCACTCCAGTGACATGGATATCAACTCACACTAGAAACCCTAGTCATTTTCAAAGGGAAAGACTCAGTTAGCATTCATAATATGTTTACTTAATTTTAGAGAAAGGAATAATGAGAAAATGTGAGCACTAATCTGGCTCATTCATCTAGAAAGGAGAATAAGGAGAAACACATAGACATTTTAAAGTCAGTAACTCAAAAAAAAAAAAAAACTGTCTTGAAATTTTTGATTACCAGACATACTGATGTCTTTTTCTAGAGGACAGAAGTCTAGCAATGAGGTAAAGTTGCATGAGGGCATATTTTAAGTCAACTTAAGAAAACATAAACCAATAAATAAAATCATAGTAAGTAGAATGAGCTACTTGGGTACGAGTAATCACTTATTGGGATTGTTAGAAATTCCCATTTTAGATCAAAGTCTGATATTTCAACTCTACAATTCAGTTTGCTTATTTGTTAAAATATATAAGTTGTATTCACCTTTGAGATTCCTTATAGCTCTGAATTTATGTCCCTATAAACTCTGAACAGCTTTCAAGAGCTGAAAATAAGAAAAAGTATTAGAGGGAAATGCAACATGTTTTCTGTAAAGGAGAAATTGTTTCTCATGAACTATTTGTAGTTGGTTCTCTGAGGGAGTAAATACAGCCAGGAAGCTGGTTTAGAGATAAGAAACAAAGGATGAGAACATGTAGGCACAGAATATTGCAAAGATCACCTAGTCCATTGTGTAACTCAGTTTTTCCCTGTACAATTTCCATTCTCTAGATGACATCTCAAGTTCTTGGGAACCCCCATATCCTAAAATAGCATGGTATACTTTGGAATAGTTCTCTAATTGCTAAAAAGTTATAACCTATCTATCTGGCTCTTCAATCTACTGTTTCTTTTTCTGATTTATGAAAACAAGTTATTGTTCAGTTATGTCCAATTTTTCATGTTCTCATTTGAGGTTTTCTTGTCAAAGACACTAGAGTAGTTTGCCATTTCTTTCTCCAGTTCATTTTATAGAGGAAGATATAGGTTAAGTGATTTGCCCAGGGTCACACAGCTAGTAAGTATCTAAAGTCAAATTTGAACTCAAGAAGATGAGTCTTCCTGATTTCAAATCCAGCACACTATCCACTATGCCATCTACTTGCTCATATAGGAACAAGTAAAACTAGTTTAATTCCTCTTCCATGGGACAATCCTTCAAATTAATTCTCTCCAATATTTCCCCAGCCTAACCCCACCTAATTTTCTTGAATTTATTTTTGTATGGTATGACTTCTGGTCTCATCATCAACATCCTTCTGGTAAGGAGGTTATAAACTCAAACTTGTGAATGTTCTTACCTAAAATGTAAAGTCCATAACAGAACCAGACATGATCTGTCCAAGAAAAGTGAACAGTTGATTAAATAGTGTTTGACAATGGAGTTTGGATTTCTGGATCATGATTTAAAAGGCAGGAATAACAATCTACTAGCTAAAGATGGCATATACCAAAGAGGCAATAGTAAGAATATATTTTCTTGAAGTCTTGTGAATCTAATTAGAAGGGCATTAAAATAAAAGAAGAGGGGAAGTGGAACAAAAATGGTGAAGTAGCAGAAAGGAAAGTAAAACTCTCCTATAAACTCCTACAAAGCTAGAAAATGAACTAGATTGATTCCTGATTGGAATCCAAGGAAAAAAATCACAGTGCATCATTTTCCAGTTCAGAGGAACATAAGACAGAGACATCTACAGACATAAGAGACTTGACTTTAGCCAAGAAAGACAATCCTAAGTGTTTCAATATAGGAAAAAGCTGTGCATCAGAGACAAAAAGGCTCTCATATCCAGGATAACGGGATCTATCCTTGGATAGAGTGCAGGAATAAAGTGTCAACTGGCAGTTTTCGCCCACTATCCTGTGGGTATTCCAAGTCATAGATCCAGGATGAAATGAGAAAGATACCACTTAGGAGTGGCATTCCAGGATGAAAAGTGGTTACAAGCCATAGATTGGTGTAATGAGCTAAAAGCAAGTTCAAAAGCAAAAAAAGGTGTGCGGTTTTGGGCTTCGGAATGGAATGGCGGTCTTAGTTAAAGTCTCCAGTCCAGTCAGAAACTTGCTGTGGAATAACTAGGGCAGTAATCTTGTACTAAAACGAAGTCTAAAGTACTGTCATATAAACAAGGAGAGCTTCCTAAATGGTTGATAGTGACTGAGTCCAGCTGTTGTCTACTGGAACTCCAACCACGTGTAAATCATCAGGCATATTGCTCAAGCCAAACTCAGGTCAAGAATTGATAGAACTCACATGAGAAATGACTTCATACTTCATAAGACCATCCCCTGCCTGTACTGTATCCAAGTTCCTAAAATAATGTAACATTCAATTCCCTGAGAAAGAATGAGTAGAATCAGCTCAGGCAATGCCTCCAGAACTGAGAGCCTTTTCTTTATATAATATGAAATCAAGAAGTAGGTGGAAAGAATGAACAAATGAAGAAAAATATCCTAATATAAAGAACTGTTATGGTGACAGGATGCTCAAGACATAAACCTAGAAGAAAATGACTTTAAAATAGCTACAAGAAAAACCTCAAAGGAATAACTTGAGTAACTCAACTAGAATTATTCGAAAAGTTGAAGTAACTTTTAAGAGTTTTTTAAATTACTTAAAATAAATCAAATAAGAGTACTAGAAAAAAATTTTTTAAAAGAAATGAGAAATGATGGAATACAGAATTAGAAAAAGAACTATCAGCTTAACACAAAAGATACAAAACCTGATTCAAAAGGAAAAAAATTTCCCTAAACATTTGAATGGATCAAATAAGAAGTTAATGATTCCATGAAATATATAAAAAAAAATTTTTAACAAAGAGAAAAGACTTAAAATATAAGAGAAATGCATTAAGATATCTACTAGCAAAAACAATTGAACTGGAGAAAATATTAAGGAGATGTAATTTAAGAATTGAAGTAGTACCTGAAAGCCCTCACCAAAAAAATAAAAAAATAAAAAAGATTTAAAAAATCTTAAGCTATTATAGAAGAAAACTATCCAGATCTCTTAGAACCAGAGTACAAAGTGGAAATAGAAAGAATTCACCAGTCACCTCCTGAAAGAAATCCCCAAATGCCATTCCATGGAGGGTAGGTGACACTTGAATCTCATTTCAAACTGATCGATGGAGAGAAATACACACACACACACACACACACACACACACACACACACACACACACTGAAGGGAAGGATATATTCAGAAAGAAAGGTGAAGCAAAAATATATTGATAAAAACATGATATATTCTAATATATTATTTAAAATATCCGATACACCAACAGATATAGGATTATAAAGAGGAAGATATTTTTTAGGAGTTAATAATAAGATTTTATTTACCATTTTTCAAAACAACAAAAGAAGCAAGTACTCCAAAGGGGTAGGGAACTACTGAAATTCTTCATTTTAGGAAAATCTGTTATGGGCCAGAACTCTGAACTTGAAACAAAGGATTCTTATAAGATACTAAGTCAATGGAATTGATAGAGACAATAGTTATCTAATTTCTCATGGTTCAATATGATTGATTTAATCCTACAAGGAAATGTTATGGGCCAGAAGTTGAAACAAGGTACTAAGTGGAATTGAGGAGACAGTGGTTAAATCTAGTATAGTATTGATTTAATCCTACAACAAATAATGGTTTCCTAGTGATATAACGATTGGTATATACTCAGTGTGGGGCATATAAGGAGAAGCTCTCAGGGCCAGAAAGGAGAAGCACACTAGAAGCTCTCGGACCCTCAGCCAGGATTCAGTCAGGGAGATTCAGAAGCCAGAGAAGGCAGGCTGGAGCTCAAGCTCTCAGAACCAAAGCCAGATGGAAAGACTCTCCAGAAAGCTGCCTAATCCTAGGAAGGAGATAATAAAGGATCTGGACAATTAAGAAAGCTAATCGGGCTGCAGGAAAGGAGATGACTTGGAAAAAGACAATAAAGGATTTGGACTTTAATTCCTGGCTGCACTTGTGGTGATTTCTGAACTGAAAGAAAGGCTGCCTCCAGAGACCCCAAAAAACCCCAACAAGAGAAAAATACATTTTAGAGAGAATATTACAAAAATCAACTTGACAACTGAGTGAAGAATAAACTAAAAAAATTGGGGGGAGACGAGACAGGGAACTAAAATAACAGATTATTGCAATAGTACAAGCATGAAGTGATGAGTGTCTACAATAAAACAATGGCAACATCAGAGAAGAAAAGAGGGCATTTAGACGGGTAAGAGAGAATAAGGAGTGGAGGATGATACCTAAGTCATGCTTCTAAATGATCTGGAGGATGATGATATCCTCCACAGTATCAGGGAAATGGCAGTAGAAAAAAGACTAGTTAAAAAAAAAAAAAATTCTCAGCAGCTGCATCTGGTGCTGAATGTCAGAATCAGGTCTCAGGTGATTTCAGGTTGACCAAGTGGTTGGAATTTCATAACTCAGAGTCTGGAAGAAGCAACTCTCCCAAGTATATTAAAAATACAAGGAGTAAATATGAGAAAAGAGAAAGAATAAACAAAAGTGGAGTTAATATGGAGGTTACTAGGAACAGTACCCAGCAATCAGAAACCCACTCAGAGAAAGGCTTGGGGGAAAAGGGTGGGGAAGATGAGGCGATTATAAATGACTCTCTTCTGAACAGCTTTCAAAGGAGAGAAACCAAAGAATATTTTCCCCAAATTCTTGCTTTTGTTTCCTCAAAGAAGTAGGTGCAATGGGTAGAACATGTGCCCTTCAATGAGTATGATCTCTCCTTAGAGCCTCACAAGCCTTACAACCTTTACTCAATTAGTAAAAGTGTCAACAAGGACTTAAAAACCCATCTCTCCTAGGTATGTGTCTCTTCTCTGAACAGGCTTCAGGAGAGGGGGAGGTTTAACAGCTAAAAATCGGCTTAAGGGTGTTTGTTCTGATGGGCTATAAAAAGGGGTGTAAGAATCAGGGAGCTGGGGGATCAAAGCCAGGAATGAACAGGCAATTACCCCAGCAGCTAGATCTTGTGTGGGACAGGTCAGGTGCAAGACCCACTTCCCAATCCACTAAGCAGAGACATCATTAGGTACAAAGAGAAAACATTTATTTAATCCCTGTAGGGAGAGGCCCAGAAACACACTTGGGAGATATCCCATGCTTCCGCCATGTGCTTCTGGAACCTGACCTGCTTCCAGCTTGTCCAGGGTTTAAAAGCAAAAGACTGGAGCTTTCTCATTGGATAGATTAACAGGATGTAACCATCCTTGATCAATGATCACTAATATTGGCTGCCTCCCACAATTCATGTCATTTCCTGCAACTTCCAATATCTCAGGTTCAAAGTTCATTCCTCCAGAGAGTAAATGACCTCCCCAAGGTCTCAGTTCTGGAAACAGGGAACATGAGACTCAATACTTCATCCAATCAGTCCCATTCAATCTGCAACCTTAGTTCCCTTGATTTGAAGTGAATCTCCCTTCTGGTGTCCTTTACAAAACATGACTGAAACTTCTCTGGGTCTGTGGACAGCTTGTATTAGTTGTAGAATTTCCCCTGCATATTTAATAGTAGAGTTCTTTGCTACCAAAAGTCCCCTTTCTTTCCATATTCATGAGTATGCAAAATATGAAAAGCATATTTGGAGTCTATATAGATATTCACTCTCATTTCCCTTCCCCAGTTCCAAAGTTCTAGTCAGGGAAATGAGTTCGGTTTTCTGGGCAGAAGTCCCAGGGGGCAGTGGCTTAGCCTCCAAGGTGCTATTGAGAGTCACCATAGAATAATCTGCCTTTCTTTCCCCATTTTCAAGAAAGCTCAACACATCTGTAAACCATTCACCATCTGCTGCTCAAGGGGAATGCCTTTTAAGTCAGGTCGGCTGCAGTAGACAGAATCTAAAGCTTCCTCATGGTTATGAATGTCTCCTGACTGAGTTGTGTCAGGGAGCAAAGTGGCAGGATTAAGAGTGTGACACACTCAGAGAATCAGGTCGGGGGTATCTAGCAGGAGAGCATGATAGCAAGTAAGATTCACACTAGCAAGCTACTAATGCCTTTTGGCTTCTAAAATGCTGTGGTGACCTAGGGTAAATTTTGAGGCTTCTTTTCTAAGACACAAGAGCCATTCTAGGGAAACGGAGTACAGTTCCTTTGAGAAATAGGTGATGGGTCTGGGATTGCCCAGGGAGTGGCTCTGCCTTTCAGAGCTGTGGATCAAGATAAGAGTACAGTTAAGCAGCTCCAACTCTTCAGCCAGTGCCTATTTAAATATGTGTGGGCTACCTTGGAAGCTTTGGGGCAGAACTGTCCAAGTTAGTTGGTGGGTATGTTGTCCTGGCTTTGCCCATTCAAAAGCAAAGACAAATCGTGAGTCTTTATGCAAAGATATACAAAAGAAAGCATCTTTAAGGTCTAGGGTAGAGAACCATTTTGTGTTACTTGGGATCTGAGTAAGAATTGAATGTTTATGGGGAAATACATCAAGGTCCCGCAGCTTAACTAAGGCTGGGATGGTATGCATGGCCCTCTTGGGAATCCCTTGACCCCAGACAGAAGAATCTATTTTCTCCCAGATTTCAGAAGAAATATGGAAAGGCTTTGGGAGCAGCACAAAAAGACCATCTGGAGATCTGAGAAGAGAAAATTGGGTCCCCAATATCACCATTAAATCACGCCCCAATAAGGGAGCAGGATAGGAGGGAATAATAAGAAACAAGTGTTTAAATAACAAGTCATCAAAATGACAAGGTAGAGGAAAAGTTTCCAAACAGTTCTTAAGTTCCTCTGTAATCCTCATTCTATGAGGAAAGGGGCAAGTGAGACCAGAGTGCCAGAGTGAGAAGACAGAAGAAGTCCCCTCCAAATTTCAGACAAATTTCAATTGTCTTACAGGCTGTGATGTCGGGTGTTGGGTTGTCGTGATGGAGCAAGGGGGAGCTTAACCAAGCCCCAAATTCCTGCTGGAGGGCAGGGCATTGGGGGGGGCAGTTTGTCCCCAGTAGGCAGTCTCTCCTCCAGTGCCCTTAAGGGGAAGGGCTGGGGAGTTTCCTCAGACAGTTTCCATTACACCTAAAGCACAAACTTCTATGGTCCCCAGAAATGTCAGCAGCCAAGAGTAAGGCCTGTTCTCCATATCTCACTTTTAATTCTGTGGTCTCTCTCCTTTGCTGCAATTTGATCCCTATCATTAAAAACTCCAACAGCTGTTCCTAGCAGCTGAGGGGAGAAATGTGAGGGCCCAAAACTGGCTTCTGCAGCTTCCTCCATATATCTGGGACAGATTGTTTAATATTAACATCTCCCCAGGAAAGATCAAGGAGGGCATTGGCCTTGGACCCCTCAAAAACTGGGTGGGGTCTTCAGAGTAATGGCCAGGTTTTTTCTTACTCTGAGAGAGATTTGACATTGAAAGAGTACCCATTCTCTGAGCGTTCTCTCCCTGAGAGTCTGCTGCTTCTCCCAGGGGGCATTAGTTAAAATCAGTATCCTGAGGAGGAAAAAAAGGGAGTCCCACTCCTTGTATCAAAGGAATTGAGGAGTTGAGATTGAGAAGTCTCAGGATCTGGTTCAGATGAGGGGGATTGAGTTAAAGAAATATTGCTGGGCATAAGGTCCTGTTCTGGAAGGGATTCAGAAGCCTCCAACAAATTTAAGCAGCATCTTACAGTGCTGTTTTAATTTAAGCTTTTTAGTTTTGAGATCTTTTAAGAGGCTCTCTAAGGGAGAATCTTTAGGGATTGAGGGAGATTGTCCCATTTTGCCACAAGCTTTAGATTTCCCAATTCTATAGCACCTCATCCTTCTTTTGCGCAACCCTAGAGAAGGAGAGAGAGAAATGACAAAACGTTCCCTGATTAAGGGGACTTTTTGTTAGCATGCAGAAATTCACAGTTCAGGCATCCCTGAGAGAATTCTGCTCAAGCATGGAGCTCCAACGAACCAAAATTTTCCCGGAAATTTTAGGGTGTGCTAGCAATAGAATAGACAAGAAAAGGCTTTACCTCAGCCAGACTCTCAAGGATCCTCATATCAGGCCACCAAATGATAAGGAGAGAGAATTGAGGATAAGAGACCCTCTGGTCAATGTCTCAGATCCCTTGTGAAAAAATTTGCAAACCCCAAAGTCTTTGTGGCAAAAGGGGATTTATTTACATTAACAAGACAGCTTGCTAAAACGACAGTTTTCTTAGTGAGCAGGGTCCTCTTTGGGAATTAGCAAAGGGTTATTTACACTGAGAAGAAAATATATTCATCAGTGGGCCAAATCCAGAAAGGCAAGTAGCTCCTGATTAGAAATTTGGCAAAGATTTGGGATTCAGAGTTGCCTTTTATTATTTTATTATTCTGAGGTTAGAGGCTTTTTTGATCTTTGGATAAATCTGAAAGACTCATTTTCAATTCAATTCAATTCAAAATTGAATGAGATTACCTCTCTTGGGAGTGTCCCTTATGGACAGAAAAGTGTGTCCCTCCTAGAGGAGAGTTTGAGATCCCAAATCACCTTTCTCCCACAGATAATGCCCCTGTTAGGGGACACAGTTCACATCAGGGCCTCTCAAACCCTTTCCCCCAAAAGATCTCAGTTTATATCGCAATTACCTCCTGAAAGACACCAAATGAAAATTCTTGGCTACAACATAGACAAAGTTCAGAGCACAAATTGAAGCATGATGACATTGGTGATTTTGAAGGATGGGAAGTATGATCTCATTTGTACTCAGGCCACTTGTTCCTGCAACTATGTCCCTTTTTTGCATATTAATAATTTTGCATTTTTTAAAAATGTGTGCACTTTTCCCACCCACTAGCAGTGTGAAAGTAATGGGAGATGCTTCCCTGCAGATATGGGGTAGGAGGAGGAGTCCTTTTCTTTCTACTTAATTTGCCTTGCTCTTTAATTAAATATCTTTTACTTTGAGCTGATGTGTTGTTTCTGCTTGACAATAAAAAATAAACATGATTATTGAAGTTTATAAGTTTTGATTTTGAGTGGAAATTGATCCACAGAATACCTTAAAATTGAGCTAGTTTATGGCAAATGCGGAGGGGAGGGAAAGTACTATATATAAAATAAAGAATTCTGAGCTATCACAACTCTGGAAAAGGAACCATCATGAATTGTGGCGTGAAAATGCAGACTCAAAGCACTTTCTTTGGTAGTCAAAAACGTCAAAGACAATGGTGAGAAGACCATTAACAATAACAACAACAAGAAAAAGCATATACAAAGTATGGTGTGTTTATACTTGGAATCCAAAACAAGGTTTTTCATCTTTATGTCATTGACCATTTTGGCAGTCTAATAAAGGCTTTTATAAGATTCCTTCTCAGAATTTTTTTAAAATTAATAATTAAAAGAAATGCTAAATTTCTATTAGAGTTAAGGGGAAATAAGATGTAATTTTCTATCATCTAAATTCATGGACCTCACTTAAACCCATCTATAGACAGAGTTTTCAGTCTGAAAAGACAGTCTATAAAATCCTAATAGATTTTATTCACTAAATCTAGATATACTAGAATGTATTCTTTCATGAAACCTTCTATAATTGCTCCAGATGAAAGCAATCCCTTCTTTGTTAATTTTTCCTAGGATAGTTCATCCCAATTGCTTCCAATTACAAACTTCCCTAAACTTATTTGTCCATGTTTTATTCTTAACTATCACTACCACCATCACTCAAATGTGAATATATCCTTTCCTTGTGAGGGCCAATCATATTGGAGAGGCAATGTGAATAAAGAGATGAACTTTTGGAATCACAGAGACTAAGTTTAAAATCCTAGTCCTGAGACTTGCTACATATATTATGTCAAAGAAAACAAAATTCTGTGTTCTGTATTTAGGCATTAGACTGACAGAAACAATTTTAATTAATTATATTAATTCCAAGTCATTTCTGATATAGAGATAGAAATGTCCAAAATAACAGAGTTTCTTGAGGGTGGAGTCAAGATGGCAAAGAGGACACATGGGTCTTTCTGATCTTGTCCCACAGCCCTCAATTAATTAGCAAATTAGTTCTGGAATGGCAGAATCCATGAATATTGAGAGTGCAGCAAATTACTAGCAGAAGATAATTTTGAAGATTGCAGAGAAAGTCTGTTTTGGTTGGGCATAGAGGGAGGTGGCCAGGCACAGGCAGGCTGAGCACTGATGCCAGCACACACTGTGCAGACCCAGGGCAGGGAGTGGTCTCTACAGGGCTGGGTGGTCTCTGTGGGGTGGGGCAATCTCTACAGGGCAGTGCATACTCCACTGGCACTGCAGAGATTCCATGAGGAGAAATCTACACCAGTATTGGCTATTCTACCCTTGTTGCAAGCCAGTAGATCAGCAGAGAAATTATAAAACATCCAACACAAACATAAAAAGTAAATAGTGAACCCCCAAATACCAGAGTCTCACGGGACCTGGCCATGCCCACCCAGCACTGGGAGTGAGTCAGCACTATCCCAGCATAGCCAAGGCTGTTTTGCAGCTTGTAGAGGAAGCTTGGGAAACTTCCCTTGCCCTAAAAGCAGATCCTAACTTTTAAAAAAATGAGTAAAAAGACAAAGAGAACTCTAACCACAGGTAGTTTTTATGGTGAAAGAGAAGAATAGATTTCAAACTCTGAGAAGACTAAAAGCAAATGATGAAGCCCCAGATGAAGCCCCAAAACATGGAATAACTTAGTCCCCATCACACAAGGCTCTCCTAGAAGAAATTTAAAAGGATTTTAAAAGAGAGCTAGAAGAAAAATGGGGAAAGCAAAGGAAAACTTTGCAAGAGGGTTTGGAAAAAAGCATATAACGCATTAAAAGATAGATTTGACAAAATGGAAAAAAAACTCCCTGAAAAACAGAATTTGTGAAATGTAAAAGGTAAATAACTCCCAGGAAAACAGAATTTGTGAAGAAGAGAACTGGAAAAAGAAAATAACTCCTTAAAAACCAGGATATGTAAAATGGAAAAAAAAAAATACCATGGAACAAAACAACTCAATTTAAAACTCAATCATACAAAATGAAGTAAAAAATAATAATAGTAAGTAAACAAAGAAAATAATTGACTAAAAATCAGAACTGAACAAATGGAAATGAATGACTCAATGAGACATCAAGAATCAATCAAGCAAAACCAAAAAAATAAAAAAAATATAAGATACCTACTTGGGAAAATAACTCACCTAGAAAATAGATCTAGGAGAAACAAACTAAGGATTATTGGACTGTGAAAACCATGAAGAAAAAAAGAGCCTAGACACCATTTCCCAGGAAATCATTGAAGAGAACTTCCCTGATATCATAGAATCGGAAGGTAAAATAGCCATTGAAAGAATTCATCGATCACCTACTGAAAAGAACCCTAAAGTTAAAATTCCAAGAAATACTGTGGCTAAATTCCAGAACTATCAGACCAAGAAACAATACTACAAGCAGCCAGAAAAAAAAAATTCAAATACCGAGAAGCCACAATAAGGATTACCCTTTTTGGCAATTTTCACCTTAAAGGATCAAAAGAGCCTGGAATCTGATATTCCCAAAAGGCAAAGAAACTTGGAATGCAGCCAAAAATAAACTACCCTGCTAAACTGAGCATTTTCTTTCAGGGAAGAAGATGGGCATTCAATGAAACCATTTGCATTTATTTCTGATGAAAAGACCAGAGCTAAACAAAAAAATTGACCTCCAAATATAGGACTCAAGAACAGCATAAAAAGGTAAAAAGAACTTTTGAGAACTATATTTCTGATATGAGTATATATAGAATTATTATTATAATAATATAATATAATGTCATATATTATAATATTATATAAATTATATATATATATATACTATATTATAATATAATATAAATAATATGAAAAAGGAACTAGAGGTGGAAAGGGGATTATACAAGAAAAAGGGAAAAGTGGAGGGAAAATGAGTGAAATTATATCTCATGAAGAGGCAAAGGAAACCTATTATATCTGAGGGAAAGAAGGGAGGGGGATGACCATTGTGTAAATCTTACTTTCATCAGATTTGGCTCAAAGAGAAAATATTAGACAAATTTGGTTTGCAGAGAAACTTCTCTCACCTTATTGAAAAGTGGGAGGAGAAAGGTGAAAAGGGAAGGGATAGACTAAATAGAAGGAAAACAGAAACAGTAGGGGAAAGGTATAAAAAAAGGGGAGGGACTCTAAATGGGGAAGGCTGCTTGAGACAAGTGGTGCTCATAAGTTAAATACTGGGGAGCACAGAAAAAGAAAAAGGAAAGAGAAAAGTATAATCTGGGGATAATAAAATGGCAGGAAATACAGAATTAGTACTTTTAAGCATATATGTGAATGGGGTGAACTCTCCCATAAAATGTAAGCAGATAGCAGACTGAATTAAAGCCAAAATTCTACAATATGTTGTTTACGAGAAACACTTTTAAGGCAGAATGATACATAAAGAGTAAAGGTAAAAGGCTGGAGAAGAATCTACTATGCTTCAGGTGAAGTAAAAAAAAGCAGGGATAGCCATCCAGATCTCAGATCAAGCAAAAGCAAAAATTGATCTAATTAAAAGAGATAAGGAAGGAAACTATATCTTGCTAAAGGATACCAGAGATAATGCAGCAATATCAATATTAAATATATATGCTTCAAGTGGTATAGCATGGTAACTCTAAAGCAGAAGTTAAGAGAGCTACAAGAAGAAATAGACAGCAAAACTATAATAGTGGAAGACACCAGAGTCTCACGGGACCTGACCATGCCCACCCAGCACTGGGAGTGAGTCAGCACTATCCCAGCATAGCCAAGGCTATTTTGCAGCTTGTAGAGGAAGCTTGGGAAACTTCCCTTGCCCTAAAAGCTCAGAACTAGATAAATCAAACCACAAAATAAATAAGAAAGAAGTCAAAGAGATTTATCTTTGTATTGTATTGTATTTAATAGAATACTAGAAAAGTTAGGTATGATAGATCTTTGGAGAAAATTAAATGGAGACAGAAAGGAGTACACTTTCTTCTCAGCAGTTCATGGTACCTATACAAAAATTAACCATATATTAGGACATAAAAACCTCAAATTCAAATGCAGAAAGGCAGAAATAATAAATGCATCCTTTTCAGATCGCGATGCAATAAAAATTACATTCAATAAAAAGCCAAGGGAAAATAGACCAAAAAAGTAATTGAAAACTAAATAATCTCATCCTAAAGCATGAATGGGTGAAACAGTGAATCATAGACACAATTAATAACTTCATCCAAGAGAATGACAATAATGAGACAACATACCAAAATTTGTGGGATGCAGCTAAAGCAGTAATAAGGGGAAATTTTATTATCTCTAGATGCTTTCTTGCATAAAATAGAGAAAGAGAAAATCAATGAGTTGGGCTTGCAAGTAAAAAAGAAGAAAAGAGCAAATTAAAAAAGCAATAAAATACCAAATTTGAAATTCTAAAAATAAAAGGAAAGATTAATAAAATTGAAAGTAAAAAAAAAAAACTATTGAATTAATAAATAAAACTAAGAGTTGGTTTTATGAAAAAAACAATAAAATAGATAAATTTTGGTAAATTTGATTAGAAAAAGGAAAGAGGAAAATCAAATTGTTAGTCTTAAAAATGAAAAGGGAGAACTTTCCACCAATGAAGAGGAAATTAGAGCAATAATAGGAGTTGCTTTGCCCAACTTTATTATGCCAATAAATTTGATAATCTAAGTGAAATGGATGACTACCTCCAAAAATATAGGCTTCCCAGATAAACAGAAGAGGAAGTAAATTGCATAAATAGTCCCATTTCAGAAAAAAAAAATAGAACAAGCTATTAATCAACTCCCTAAGAAAAAATCCCCAGGACCAGATGGATTTATATGTGAATTCTACCAAACATTTAAAGAACAATTAGCCTCAATGCTATATAAAATATTTGAAAAAATAGGGAATGAAGGAGTCCTACCAAATTCCTTTTATGACATAGACATGGTACTGATACCTAAACCAGGTAGGTTGAAAACAGAGAAAGAAAATTATAAACCAATCTCCCTAATGAATATTGATGCTAAAATATTAAATAAGATATTAGCAAATCAAACTGTGCATACCCTTTGACCCAGCAGTGTTACTACTGGGCTTATATCCCAAAAAGATTTTAAAGAAGGGAAAGGATCCTGTATTGCAAGAATGTTTGTGGCAGCCCTCTTTGTAGTGGCCAGAAACTGGAAACTAAGTGGATGCCCATCAATTGGAGAATGGCTGAATAAATTGTGGTATATGAATATTATGGAATATTATTGTTCTATAACAAATGACAAGCAGGTTGATTTCAGAAAGGCCTGGAGACACTTACATGAACTGATGCTGAGTGAAATGAGCAGGACCATAAGATCATTATATACTTCAACAACAATATTATTCTGATGGACGTGGCCCTTTTCAACAATGAGATGAACCAAATCAGTTCCAATAGAGCGGTAATGAACTGAACCAGCTACACTCAGTGAAAGAACTCTGGGAGACGACTATGAACCACCGCATAGAATTCCCAGTCCCATTTTTGATTTCCTTCACAGCTAATTGTATACTATTTCAAAGTCCAACTCTTTTTATACAGCAAAATAACTGTTTGAACAGTATATATATATATATATATATATATATATATATATATATTATATATATATATATATATATATATATATATATATATATATATATTGTATTGTATTTAACTTATACTTTAACATATTTAATACATCTTAGTTAACCTGCCATCTGGGGGAAGAGTTGGGGAAGTTGGAAAAAAGGATTTGCAACTGTCAATACTGAAAAATTACCTATGCATATATCTTGTAAATAAAAAGCTATAATAATTTTTTTAAAAAGATATTAACAAAAAGACTACAGAAAATCATCCCCAGCATAATACACCATGATGAAGTAGGATTTATATGAGGAATGTAGGGCTGGTTCAATATTAGGAAAACTATTAGTATAATTGACCATATTAATAACCAAATTAACAAAAACCATATGATCATCTCAATAGATGCAGAAAAAGCATTTGATAAAATCTAACCTCCATTCCTATTAAAAACACTTGGAGAGTATAGGAATAAATGGACTTTTCCTTAAAATAATCAGTAGCATCTATTTAAAACATCAGTAAGCATCATATGTAATGGGGATAAACTGGAACCATTCCTAATAAGATCAGGAGAGAAACAAGGTTGCCCATTATCACCATTACTATTCAATATTGTATTGGAAATGCTAGCTTTGGCAACAAGAGTTGAGAAAGAGATTAAAGGAATTAGAGTAGGTAATGAAGAAACCAAACTATCACTCTTTGCTGATGATATGATGGTATACTTAGAAAATCCTAGAGATTCTATGAAAAAGCTATTAGAAATAATCCACAACTTTAGCAAAATTACAGGATACAAAATAAACCCACACAAGTCATCAGCATTCTTATATATCACTAACAAAAATCCAAGTTAGAGTTACAAAGAGAAATTCCATTTAAAGTAACTACCAATAGTATAAAATATTTAGGACTCTATCTGCCAAGGGAAAATCAGAAACTATATGAGCAAAACTACAAAACACTTTCCATGCAAATAAAGTCAGATTTAAATAATTGGAAAAATAATAACTGCCCTTGGATAGGCCGAGCAAATATAATAAAGATGACAATATTCCCTAAACTAATCTATTTATTTAGTGCTATACCAATCAGACTTGCCAAGAAACTATTTTAATGACCTAGAAAAAAATAACAACAAAATTCATATGGAAGAACAAAAGGTCAAGAATTTCAAGGGAATTAATGAAAAAAAAAATCAAATGAAGGTAGCTTAGCTATATCAGATCTAAAATTATATTATAAAGCAGCAGTTACCAAAAACATTTGGTACTGGCTAAGAAATAGACTAGTTGATCAGTGAAATAGGTTAGGTTCAAAGGACAAAACAGTCAATAACTTTAATAATCTAGTGTTTGACAAACCCAAAGACCCCAGCTTTTGAGATAAGAACTCACTGTTTGACAAAAATTGCTGGGAAAATTGGAAATTATTATGGCAGAAACTAGGCATGGATCCACACTTAACATCATACACCAAGATAAGGTCAAAATGTGTTCATGACCTAGACATAAAGAATGAGATTATAAATAAATTAGAAGAACATAGGATAGTTTACCTCTCAGAGCTGTGGAAGAGGAAGGAATTTATGACCAAAGAAGAACTAGAGATCATTATTGATCACAAAATAGAAAATTTTGATTATATCAAATTGAAAAGTTTTTGTACAAACAAAACTGATGCAGACAAAATTAGAAGGGAGGCAATAAACTGGGAAAACGTTTTTACAGTCAAAAGTTCTGATAAAGGCCTCATCTCCAAAATATATAGAGAATTAACTCTAATTTATAAGAAATCAAGACATTCTCCAATTGATAAATGGTCAAAAGATATGAACAGACAATTCTCAGATGAAGAAACTGAAACTATTTATTGCCATATGAAAAGATGCTCTAATTCATTATTAATCAGAGAAATGCAAATTAAGATAACTCTGAGATATCACTACACACCTGTCAGATTGGCTAGAATGACAGGGAAAGATAATGCGGGATGTTGGAGGGGATGTGGGAAAACTGAGATACTGATACATTGTTGGTGGAATTGTGAACACATCCAGCCATTCTGGAAGACAATTTAGAACTACACTCAAAAAGTTAACAAGCTGTCTATATCCTTTGATCCAGCAGTGTTACAACTGGGCTTATATCTCAAAGAGATTTTAAAGAAGGGAAAGGGACCTGTATGTGCAAGAATGTTTGTGGCAGTCCTCTTTGTAGTGGCCAGAAACTAGAAAATGGAAACAAGTGGAGAATTGCTGTATAAATTGTGGTATATGAATATTATGGAATATTATTGTTCTGTAAGAAATTACCAGCAGGATGATTTCAGAAAGGCCTTGGAGAGACTTACATGAACTGATGCTGAGTGAAATGAGCAGGACCAGGAGATCATTATATACTTCAACAACAATATTATATGATGATCAATTGTGATGGACCTGGCCATCTTCAGCAATGAGATGAACCAAATCAGTTCCAATAGAGCAGCAATGAATTGAACCAACTACATTCAGTGAAAGAACTCTGGGAGATGACTATGAACCACCTCATAGAATTCCCAATACCTCTATTTTTGTCCGCCTTCATTTTTTAATTTCCTTCACAGGCTAATTGTACATTATTTCAAAGTCTGATTCTTTTTGTACAGCAAAATAACTGTTTGGAGATGTATACATATATTGTATTTAACTTATATTTCAACATATTTAACATGTCTTGTTCAACCTGCCATCTGGGGAAGGGGTGGAGAGAAAGAGGGGAAAACTTGGAACAAAAGGTTTTGCAATTGTCAATGCTGAAAAATTACCCATGCATATATCTTATAAATAAAAAGCTATAATAAAATAAAAAGAAAAGAGTACTATGAAATTTTAGGGAAGATTATCTATTTAAATACATTTGATTATTTACATTCTTTTGTGATACTTGTATTTTGAAGATGGTTATATTTAAAGTCCTTGAAAATTAGACAGTGCATCATAGACTGATGCTACTACTAAAATAATTTGATCATTGAGTATTGATAATGGGACAAAGTATTCAACAGAGAAATATGTATTTGAATAAGGTGTTCAGCAATGTCAGATGATATCTTGCATAAATATAAATAAAATTGGGAATTTCTACTGATATCATGATTCTTCACATGTTCTTATTATCTTTCCCTTATTTTTGACTAAACTCAATTCATTTAATCTGTCCAGGCTTTTCTCACGTTACCTAGAAAATAAAGAGTGTGGATAAGATTCTAATTCTGAATCGTACTAATACATTTCAATGGAAGACATATAAATGCAAAAATAACTGACTGATCCATCTTGAGAGGGAAAACAAAATGGATGAAAAATGCATATTGTTCAGACAATGACAGACATCTCTTTTCTCCTGGTAATAAATTTTTATTTTTTAACTAAAAAAAAAAAAGGAAATCCTAGCTTTGGCAATAAGAGATGAAAAAGAGATTAAAGGAATTAGAGTAGGTAATGAGGAAATCAAATTATCACTCTTTGCAGAAGATATGATGGTATACTTAGAGAACCTCAGAGAATCAACTAAAAAGCTATTAGAAATAATTTACAACTTTAGCAAAGTTGCAAGATACAAAATAAATCCACGTAAGTCATTAGCATTTCATACACCACTAACAAAATCCAACAGCAAAAGATAAGAAGAGAAATTCCATTTAAAATAACTGTCAATAGTATAAAATATTTGGGAATTTATCTGCCAAGGGAAAGTCAGGAAGTATATGAGCAAAACTACAAAACACTTTCCACAAAAATAAAGTCAGATCTAAACAATTGGAAAAATATCAAGTGCTCTTGGATAGGTCAAGCAAATATAATAAAAATAACAATATTCCAAAAAGTAATCTATTTAGTGCTATACCAATCAGACTCCCAAGAAACTAACAACAAAATTCATCTGGAAGAGCAAAAGGTCAAGAATTTCAAGGGAACTAATGGAAAAAAAAAAAAATCAAATGAATGTGGCCTAGCTATACCAGATCTAAAACTATATTGTAAAGCAGTGGTCATCAAAATCATTTGGTACTAATTAAGAAATAGACTAATAGATCAGTGGAATAGGTTAGGTTCACAGGATAAAATAGTCATAGCAATCTAATCCTTGACAAACCCAAAGACCCCAGCTTTTGGGATAAGAATTCACTATTTGACAAAAACTGTTGGGAAAACTGGAAACTAATATGGCAGAAATTAGGCACTGACTCACACTTACCATATACCAAAGGTCAAAATGGGTTCATGATCTAGAAATAAAGAATTATATTATAAATAAATTAGAATAATATAGGATAGTTTACCTTTCAAACCTGTGGAGGAGGAAGGAATTTGTGACCAAAAGAGAACTAGAGATCATTATTGATCACAAAATAGATAAATTTGATTATGTTAAATTAAAAGTTTTTGTACAAAACTAATGCAGACAGGGTTAGAAGGGAAGCAATAAACTGGGGAAACATTTTTTACATTCAAAAGTTCTGATAAAGGCCTCATTTCCAAAATTTATAGAGAATTGATTCAAATTTATAAGAAATGAAGCCATTCTCCAATTGATAAATGGTCAAAGGATATGAACAATTTTCAGATGAAGAAATTAAAGTTATTTTTAGTCATATGAAAAGGTGTTTCAAATTACTATTGATTAGAGAAATGCAAATTAAGACAACTCTGAGATACCACTACACACTGCTCAGATTGGCTAAGGTGAGAGGAAAAGATAATGCAGAATGTTGGAGAGGATGTGGGAAAACTGGGACACTGATATATTGGTGGTGGAACTGTGAATGGATCCAACCATTCTGGAGAGCAATTTAGAGCTATGCTCAAAAAGTTTTCAAACTGTGCATACCCTTTGACCCAGCAGTGTTACTACTGGGTTTATATCCCAAAGAGATCTTAAAGGAGGAAAAGGAACCCACATGTGCAAAAAATATTTGTGGCAGCTCTTTTTGTAGTGGCTAGAAACTGGAAACTGACTGGATGCCCATCAATTGGAGAGTGGCTGAATAAATTATGGTACATGAATGTTACGGGATATTATTGTTCTGTAAGACTGACCAACAGGATGATTTTAGAGAGGCCTGGAGAGACTTAAATGAATTGATGCTAAGTGAAATGAGCAGAACCAGGAGATCATTATATACTGCAACTATATATATACTATATATGATAATCAATTCTGATGGACATGGGTCTCTTCAACAATGAGATGATTCAAACCAGGTTCAATTATTCAGTAATGAGAGAGCCATCTACACCCAGAGAGAGGACTGTGGGAACTAAGTATGGACCACAACATAGCAGTTTCACTCTTTCTATTAATTTGCTTGCATTTTTGTTTTTCTTCTCAGTTTTTTTTCCTAGATCCCATTTTTCTTGTGCAGCAAGATAACTGTGCAAATATGTATACATATATTGGATTTAATATATATTTAAACATATTTAACATGTATTGACTACCTGCCATCTAGGGGAAGGGGTGGGGGAAAGGAGGGGAAAATTTGGCATAGAAGGTTTTGCAAAGGTCTGTGTTGAAAAAATTATCCATGCATATGTTTTGTAAATAAAAAACTATAATAAAAAACAATAGTTTCTTCCTGCCCTCTAACATGTCCCTACCTCAAAACAATTTGTGTATAACTTATAGAAATTCTGAGGGAAAAAAAACTCAAGATATGTAACGAGATAAATCTGGACTAATATTCAAAAATTGAACAATCAAGTTCTGTGTCACATTTTTTCATGTGTGCCATTCTCTTGAAGAATCTTTGGGGTTCCTCTCAGAGATATATAGAATGTAAACTGAATAGGAGACTGTTAAAATAGAATGAAGGGTACTGCCCAAAGTGTACACCCTAGTCTGATCCCTCTGGGGAATACAGAAAGGAGATTGCCTTTAAATAGCTCAATATTTTAATTATTTTATTTTATCTAGATAACCTTTGTTACCTAGTCCTCTCCTATTTTTCCAGTTTCCTTATATATTATTCACTGATATGTACTCTTGGATCTAGTGGCATTGGCCTCCTGGCTGTTCCATAAACAAGATATTCCAGCTCTCAAAAAATTCCATTTTCTCTGGCAGTTACCCATGCCTAGAACACTCATTCTTCCTCCTCCGCTCTGATTATTGATTTCCTTGGATTCCTTTAAGACCTAACTAAGATCCTACCTTTTATAGAAAGTCTTCCTGCTACTAATTATTTCCTATTTATCATTTTGTATATATTAGTTTACATATTGTATATATTTGTTTACATATGGTCTCCTCAATTAGATAATGAATTTCTTGAAGAGACTGTTTTTGCATCCTTTTGAATCCTTAAGCACTTAGCACAGTGCCTGGCATATAGTAGGTTTTTTATAAATATTTATTTATTGATTTGGTTGATTGGTTAACATTCAACTAGTTAAAATAATTTAGCAAACATTTATCTGCTATGAGCTTGAACCCTAGGGATATAGACAAAAGCAAAAAATAGTCCCTGCTGTCAAAGAGCTGGGGATGGAAGAGCAGGAAATGGAACAATATATAATATACAAACAGGATAAACTGGAGATAATCAATAGAGGGAAAGCATTAATTAGCATTAAGAGGAATTGTGCCCGTGACCTATTCCATCTTCACACAGGGAAGCAAGGAAAGGACATTTATTAAACTAGAGAAAAATCATTCCAAAATATTTTCAATTTTACAAACAAGGTGTTTTGTTTGTGTGTGTATTGTTTTTAATATTCTCCCATAGTTGACTATGAAAATGTGCCCAAATCACTTTGTCTTTCTAGGCTTTAGCTTGTGCATTTGCAAAATGCTAAAGTCATCCCAAATGGCTTCTAAGATTCCTTCTAACTCTAACTGTGAGATACTTGACCTATGCATTAAATGATTTAATTAATTAATGATTTTACTTGATAGCCTCAACACATTGATATAAGAAAATGCTAACTGAATTTTTGTGTTCCTGATGAGAGATGAAATTCAGGCAGACTTGTGAAATTTTAAGTACTAAATATTCTTGAGTTTCAGTTTTCATCTTTGTCTTCCCATAACTGGAAAATGACAGGAACTTAACACATAAATGTTTATTTAACTGAATTGAAGGAGAAAACACCTTTTGAGATTTAGAGAAGTTTAAAACTTATTTTTAAAAAGGACAGAATTTCACACCTGGGAAACAAATGGAAATCAGGACCTTAAGAAATGGAACAAAAAGAAAATAAAAATGGAACTAGGAAGCTGATATACCTGAGTTTTGAGGCTGATGTCTAGAAGAATAACTATGCCTTCCCGCATAATGAGGGATATGACTATCTTTTGCTTTTATTTATATCCCTAGAATTTAGCTCCCAGTACCTGACACATAGTAGATGTTTAATAAATGCTTATTGGATGGATTTAATTAGGAGGATGGCTCCTAATCAAACAAGCAAGCAATAAACATTTATTAAGAACCTACCATATGCTGGACACTGTCCTAAATTCTTGGGGATGCAAAAAGAGGCCCTTGGGGCTTCTAGAGTAGTTGGATTGTAATCTGATGCAAAACAAATCCTTAATTGCCTTAAAAGGCACCCTCACTTGTACCTGACTGGTCTCAGCACAAGGAAAAGACAAGTGATAGTTAACCAAAAAAAAAAAAAAAAATCATTAATAAAATTTAGCTCATTTGAAAAATGTCATTGTGAGGGATGATGGGGCAGATCTTGAAGAAAGGAGCCTGGGAAAGGAGCAAACAGGAATCCCTCAACTTCTAGACAAAAGAATAAAGAGATCCCGTCATCTGGCTAACTATAGTAGCCAAAAAGGGATATGAATTAGTCTGGACTTCAGCTTCTCCACCTCTCAAATTCAACTGCTCTTCTGACTACCCAGTTATCTTGTCATTATCATCTCACTCTGGGTCCTCTTTCCTCTCTGTTCTGGTTCTAAAAAAGACAGCTGCTTAAATTAAACTAAAGACCTATCTTATTTTTGTGCTTTGTGGACGTCTGACCACCAGGGAGCAGACTTGTCATTTGGGAGGTTATATCAACTTTTGGAAAATAAAAAACCAAGAGTTAGCCCTTGCAAAGGGCTCCCCGGATTTGGATTTCAGGAAAGAATTTTAAAAAGGGAATGGGGATACAAAGAATATTTTAAAATCTATAGAATTTGGAACTGGAAAGGCCCCCAGATGCTACTTTCTCCAACTCTCCTCAATGATTACCTTCTTGAGAATTCTTGGTCTACATTTGATCCAGTTGTATTTGCCTGGCTAAAGAATAAAGAAAGGCAAAAATTCACTTCAGGGAAGATCACTAACATTCATGGATAAGGTCGTCTTCATACATTCTTTATGAAGGGATTATCTTACCCTAGATTTGACATTTGCTATATTGTTTTGATGAGTATCAGTATAGGAAAGCGCTAAGTAAACTTGAATCCCTAATGGGAAATGAAATTCAAACAGCCTTATGTAAATTTGAATACTTTCCACACATGTTTTACCTTTAACAGTAAACACATAAATAAGCTCTTTTTGGTACAATAATTCTCTGGTCTCACACCTGAAGCTGACTTCAGGTGTGCTCCATTTCATCTCTCCCTCAGAGTTCTTCAGAATTCTTAAGGTATCTCTTGTCCCTATTATTGGTTCAAGTTCCCACCAGTTATGTTCCCTTTTCATTTTAAGGGTCCAAGAACTCTGGTTACAATTGACCACATTTATTTCAAAGACATAATGAAAACCTACATACAAAAGCTTCTTTCTAATATCTCAAAGGCATAATTTCCCCTACATAAGTCTCTGGAGAAAGGAGGAAAATTAGGTTCTGTTTAACTCAATTCCTAAATAATTTCAGTTACACTGTTTCAAGTTCAAAACCCATCCCCTGGGTTTGAGATCAGTGATCCTGGCTTGGGGCAGGAGGAGGAGTGGGGGGGGAGGGGGGACTATTGTGCTGGTTACAACATCTGGGCTGGAATCCAGTGTGCCAAGGTCTCCAGTACTTGAGCTTTTGGCTCAGGGGCTGTATCAAGAATTGAAAAAGAACAGATGAAAAAATCCAAATCTCAAGCCAGTTTCTCAGGCATAGGGTCCATACCTTTAGGTAGAAGAAGGTTGCCTCCAGCTTTTTCCTTCTTCCTGTGTTGTTATCAGTAGGTGAACAAATTTTTCATCTCCTGACATTGGGGTGGGTGTGTGTGTGTGTGTGTGTGTGTGTGTGTGTGTGTGTGTGTTGGCGGGGGGCGGGGTGGGGGAGATAGAGAGAGACAGGGACAGAGAGAGAGAGAGACAGACAAAGAGTTTCCTTCATGATTATTCTCTTTCCCATTTATCTCTCTGGGTCTATATTCTATATAACCTTCTAAGTGTCAGGTGTCTCTAGGAGAAATATTTTCTTCTCCTAGACCTCAATGCAGTTCATGGAGGCATTACACTATCCCAGAGAAGACAGTCTCCCAAAGTATCAGCTTCTTTCAGATTAAACCTTTGATGAGGTCCTAATTTCTTATTACAATCATCTCTTACTTCACAGGATTTCTCATTAATGGATCCTCCTTCCTCTATTTTGTAGATGCCTCCTTCTTTTATTTTACTCCCCAGATTCAATCCCTCCCTTTTTCTATCCTTTTTCTCTTACAGCCCTTCTTGCTTAGAGATTATAGGAGTCATTATCCCTTTCCTAGTCATTTCTGGATAAGATAAGGGCATATCATCTATTCCCTCCAGTCTTTTAAAATAACAGAGTACTCTGCTATTTTATTCCATTGTAATCCTGTGTTAGAATCTAGCTCTGTATTAGGGTTATCATGATGATACAGACATTTTCCCAGGATTCCATGGATGAAGTCACGAAATGAATGGGTGTGGGTGTGTGTCTATGGGATTGTTTCAAAACAATTTGGAAAGCAGAAGGCAGAAGCTGTGACCTGAGGGTCAGGGGATTGAGGCTGCCTCCATGGTGATGCCATGGGAACATTTGCAGATTTTAGCACTTAGTACTGGATTTGTGCTTCTTGGCTTGCCTTCTCCTTCACAGTGAAAAGCAGTTGCTATTGTGCAGCCCTCCTTAATAATGGGGGTGTGTATAAATGTGAGATAGCACTCTTACCTCACCTCTTCTCTGTGGCCAGAAAGCACCAACACAAAAACAATCCTATTCTGGAAGTTACCAGCTGTAATCCTAGTCAATCCCCTTCCCCCTGTGATTTCTTTCCATTCTTTCACCACTGTTTAATCCAGAGTCACATAGCAGCAATACACTGGTTGGTGTTGGATATCATCTTTGATAGAGTGAGAGAATATGGATAACCAAAAGCTGTTCATTTTTTTCCCCTCTTGCAGTGGGAAAAGTGGAGAAGTGGCCTAGCAAAGACTTCTTCCTCAGCACTGACAGCTCTTGGGGCTTGCAAAGCAGTTTACAAATACTTAAGTCTGATTCTGAGAAATATTATTTCTATTATTATTTCACTTTACAAATGAAGAAGCTGAGGCAAACACAAGTTAAGTGACTAACTTAGGGTGATGAAGCTACTAAGGAGCAAAGATTAGATTTGTACTCAAGGAATCCAGACTTCCTGTGCTCTGTTCACTGCATTCCCAAATGTCTAGATGGAGAAAATCAATGGAGAAAATGAAGCAGAAGAACACTTCTTAGAAAAAGGTGCAGAAAAAAAGAAAATTGACCTGAAGGTATTCTGGACTGAGTTTGACTCGGGACTGTGACCACTCATGGTGATTTAATGTTGAAATGAGTCATTCAACAATTAACAGAAATTTTTTAAAATCCATAGCATAAGAATATTCAACAAAGATATTCATTGAGGACACCTTGAATTGACTCAGCTGAATGTAGTTTCCCAAAGAGAATGACCCATTACCGGTATTAGCCTCACCAGAGCATGCCCCGAGTTCTTAAGGCTCTTTTAATACTGTTCTCTGAGCCAATCAGATCTCAAAAATGACTTCAATATATTTTAAGGTTAGCGTGTATACATGACCACTTCCCAAGAGTCATTCTGGCTATATTTCCCCTCAAGATTCCAGAAAGTAATCCTGAGGAGATGGGACATCATTTCTCTAATGCCTTAAGTTTGGTCCCCATCATCTGGGGAACAATGATTCTCTCCATTGTTAGGATCCTATTCCTGGGCCCCAGTTCAAATATGTTCTTTCATTTGTTTTATACACATTAGAAAAGACCTGTTTAACATCCCATATTTTCTTTATTTCTTTGGGTGACTCCTTTGCATCTGGTGAGGAACATATTGTAACAGGAATGCTCTCACTGACTTCTCCCCATCTGAGGTCATATGGTCCCAAGAAATGGTCTTCTGTCCTTAGATTTTTAACTAATTCTTTTCCATTCTAAGTGAAGCGAGTGGATTCTCTGACCTTGGGAGTTTTAAAGGTTGAGAAAGTGAACCAGAGGAATTTGAGTGTTGGAATTCAGGCTGGGTTTTTCAGCCAGCACAGCATTGATAGCCAATTTGGACAGGTCTTTTCTAATGTGTATAAAACAAATGAAAGAATATCCCTTCTATTACTCCATTAATGGAGCAGAATTATCTGTGGGACATCTAGATATGCTTCATAGTAGTTCCAGGAATTTTCCTTCTGTATCAATATACTTCTCTGAGAAGCAAGCTTCCTTAGCATCTGAGGAAATTGATGTCATCTGGGTATGCACCAGGCTCTACCATCCATTACAAAAACCAGCCTCACTTCTATGAAGATAAGAGATTAGGATGTTATCGACACCTCAGAAGAGGAAAGAAGGAAAGACTTTCAACTTGAGGGTTGGCAGGATGATACTGGAAGAGAAAAGATGAAAAGAAATAAACAATTAAATACAATAAAATCAGTAATTTAAATAAGATCACTCAAACTAGGGAAAGAGAAAGTAGAGTGGAGAAAAAGAATCTGTGGGAATAGTTCTGCATCTGGATTGTTTAATGTAAGGAAAAGTATTTCCTTAAAAGAAGAAAGTGGTAAAGAGATTGTTCAAAACATGCAAAATATCTATATTATACTAAATATCTATAGAAATAAATTATTCTTTAAAATTAAGAAAACCTTTCACCAAACTTGCTATGTAAAATAATTTTAATTCAAATATCTAAATTTAAAAAGATAAAGAAAGAGAATAGACCAAAATCATTAATGAATATTAATTCAAAAATTTTAAATAAAATCATGACAAAAAGACTATAAAAATTTATCCTCCAAACAATCATTCACTCCAGTTAAGTTAGATTTATAACAAGGATGCAAAGGTGGTCTCTCTTAAGAAAAATGAATAAGTGACCCACAACATAAAACTAATTTATAACTTTAAATGTGAATGTATAAACAAACAATCTGATAAAACAAACAAACCCCATCCCAGCAAATTATATAAGAAAACAAACTCTTACATTTTGTTGATTACCAGAAATACTTTTAAGAACAAAGAAAGAAAATTGAAGTGAGACACTGGAATAAAATTTTCTATGCATCAGAAGAATAGAAAAAAAAAGTAGGAATTTCAGTCATGCTATCAAAAGAAAAAATAAAAGCTCACAATGTCAATAGAGATAAGTAAGAAAAGCATATTATACTTAAAGGAAGCAGGGGTAGCAAAGATTGCTCTTAGACAAAGGAAAACTAAAAATTTACAATATCAGTAGAGATACAGCGGGAAAGGAATTTATGCTTAAAGGAATACATCAATATTAATTAATATTAATTACATTATATATAATAATAATTATCAATATTAAACATGTGTGCAAGGCATAGCATCTAAGTTAACAAAAAACTAAATGATTTTCAGAAAGATGTGAATTGTAACACAATGATAGTGGGAAACTTTAATATTCATCTGTCAGAGATGAACAAATCTAACAGAAAGATGAACAGAATGGAAAATACAGAATTTAAACTTGGAAAATTCAGAACTAAAAGATTTATGATACTGTTTAAATGGAACCACTAAAAACAAATTTATTACTTAGAATCATATAGAATCTTTACAAAAATAGATTTTGCTTTAGGGCAGAAAATCTGCAAGTGAATGTTACCAAAAAAAAGCAGAAACATCAAACACATCTTCTAAAAACTACAGCTCACTTAAAATAATAATCAATAAAAGGAGCACAAGCCAAAAATACAAATCAAAATGTAGATATTTTTTTAAATGTCTAGTAAACAAATGAGTAATTATTATGTGAAAAACAATGATGAAACACTTTACAAAAATGTCTGAAATAAAATGAAAGTAGTCCTCAGAATAAAATGTATGTTCCTAAAAGTAAAAAACATAACCAAAAAAAAGAAAAAGAAAAAGAAACAGTGAACTTAATTTGAAATTTTAAAAATCAGAAAATCAAAAAATAAACTCAAAAAGAAAGAAAAGTTTTTTCAAATTATATAAACTAAATAAATAATGAATAAAATAATTTTTCAAATTATTTCAAATAAATAGATAAATTAATATAGAACCTACAAAATTAAACTGAAAGTTGATTGCTTTAAACAACTAATAAAATTCACACATCTTTAGCCAACCTAATTAAAAAGAAGGAAAACCAAATTAAGAAATTTTAAAAAGAATAAGGTGAAATCAATAAATAAGAAGAAATAAAAACAATTATCAGAACCTATTATATACACTTATCTGCCAACAAAACTGAAAATTCAAAAGAAATAGAGGACTATTTACAAAAATATAAAATATTTAAATTATCATAACAGTAAATAGATATATTAATCCAATTTTAGAAGAAAAATTTGAACTATAGAATTATCAAAGGAAAAAATCTTGGTCTAGACAGAGTTATAGAGAATACTATGAAGCCTTTAAAGAATAATTATACTTAAATTACATGAATCAGTCTAAAAATTGAGAAAAGGAAAAAAGCATTCTGCTAAACTTAACCATATTCCACAAATGTAGTCCTAATAGTTGATCCTAAGAAGGATAAAATATAGAGAATTATAGGCCTACATTACTAATGAATGTGGATTCAATTTTTTTTAATCCTTATCAAATGACCATAGCAATTTATCCAAAAAGTCATTCACAATTCAACATTAAGAACACAATTCACTTAATCACATTAGAAATCCATAAAACTACAAAGGATACTTTACAGCAGTAGACAAAATAATAACCAAATTCATTTTAGAGGAATAAAACATCTTGAATATTAAGAGACATTATGGGAAAAAATATATGAATTAAGGCTATTATTAGTCTTTTAACTATATAACAATTCTAGTGTTCCAACTATATAATTTCAACTATGAGATAATTATCTTATATTTTTTACCGATTAAAAAATTTAAAAGGTTAGTGGAACAGACTAGATAAGGAAGGATTAGAAACAATTGAATTCAGTAATTCACTGTATAATAAACTTCCCAAATCTAAGTTACCTAGAAAACAATTCACTATTTAAGAAGACCTCTGGGAAAACTTGAAAGCAGTCAAGAAGAAATTAAATTTAGACCAATATATTCCATAATAAATTCAAAATGGATATATGAGCTGAATATTAATACTCATACCATAAAAAATTAGAAGAAGAGATTGTATACTTTTTACACCATGGTTAGGGAATAAATTTTTATCCAAAAGAGAAACAAAAGTGAAAAGATAAAATAGATTTTAAAAAGATAAAACAAATAATTTTGACTACATGAAATTGAAAAGTTTTTTCATGAACAAAATTAAAATAAGCAATCAACTGGAGAAAAAAATCTTCTTTTCAATTATCTCTGATTAGAGTCTGATATTCAAGATATATAAATAACTAATAGACAAATTTATGTCCAAAAACTAGACTCCTGGTTAAATGATATGAATAAACAGTTCCCCACAAAATTGTAAACATTAACTATGTGAAAAAAAATTTCCAAATCCCTAATAAGAAAAAAGACAATCAAAATAATTAAGTTTATACTTCACACCCAGGAATTTGGCAAAGATAACAAAATATAATTGTCAGTATGAGAAGGATTGTGGACACATTGATATGCTATTTGCAGAGCTATGAATTAGTTCAACCATTCTGGAAAGTAATTTGGATTTATCCAAAGAGAGTAATTGAAATATTTATACCCTTTGACCCAGAGGTCCCACTGCTTGATATAAGGAGATCAATGGCAAAAATAAAGGCCAAAGAAATCTTGAGTTTCTTCAAGTGTAAAATAGAAATAGTAACAAAACCTACTTCTTAGGATTATTATGAGATCAAATGAGATAATATTTATAAAAATTTACAATAGTACTTGACACAAGGTAGGAACTATATAAATGTTTATTCCGTTCCCTTCCCACAGTACACCAAAAACTTTATAATAGCATTTTTTTTTCATCATAGCTTCAAGTTCCACCCTGACTTTGATCTTTAATTCTCACCTCTGGGCTCCTGGGCTTCTGATTGATGTGCATTTTCTTTATCTTGTCCAAATGAAATCTACCATGTCACTTCCTGACCATCTCCACATCATGGTGCTACATACAAACACTCCTTCCCAAACCTTCATGCCATTTCCAACTCCAGTTCTTAGAACAGTAAAACACATAAACACTATGACACATGATATGATTTTGACTGCAATCTCTTTTCCCTTTGATCTTTCTGAACCCCATTCCCTGACCATTATTTTTATACACATATTTTCTTCCCTATTAAAATATAAACTTGAAGGCAAATCTACATGAACTGATACAAAATGATGTAAGCAGAATGAGGAAAACAATATATAAGACTACAACAAGGGAAATGGAAAGAACAAAAATAAAACAATCAAAACTTAATTACATGAAATTATAAAAAATAATCCAAATAAAGAATATGAGAAGATACTTCCCATTGATTCTTTTTAGAGGTGGTGGTGGCAGGAAAATCTCAGGAGTAAAACATTGTATAGAATATTTGTTTTGTATTGTTTTAATATATTTTGATTAGTTTTGCTAAGTTCTTTTTTCCCCTTTTTCTTACTTATTTCCGTTGTAGGGATTTGGGGAAGGGATACAGCATTATAAGTAGTTAATGTAAAAATAAAAGACAAATAATTTTTTTAAAGATAATGAAACCACCTTCATGAATTGACAGTGTGCCAATCACCCAAGTACAAAAGCCAGTCCCTTTAAAAGAATCAAGGAATTTTTCAGTCTTAACATAATACTTCTGACCAGGTTCCCTGCCATGGAAAATGGGGAACAAGATTTAATTGAACCTTGCTATATCCTTGATGAATATTCTTTCCATATCATTGTTAAGTAAAATTCTTTTTCTTAAATCTTAGATCCTTTACAAGTATCTTATTTTGCTCCAATCCATAATACACCTGAGTTGGGTCTAGGACAAAACAGTTGAGCAGACTAATAGATGATGCTATCTTGGTATCCTTTTGTCTGGGACTTAAGTCTGAGCCACTTCTTCACTTCTTCACCAGTCCCCTATTTCATACTCTTTATCTGCCTTCCTCCCAAACAGGTCTTCAGAGAAAACACAACAAGGGAATTTTACATGTCGGTATCTCTGTCCCCAGTGAGGGAAATGGTTATTCCTAGATTTAAAGATACTAGATATATGAATTTTGGTTTGAGGATCTAAGCATCATAGGCACTGTGAATCTGTGAACTTTCATTTGTAGGGTACAGAATGCAGGAACATTGTATGTTGGAGGTAACATCTTTTCTGTTTCCTCTATGACATAGTTCCCTTTCCCCTTCCAGTTTCCTCTAAACTATATCTCCAGAAAAATTAAGAGACTAGGAAAGAAGTTCTAAGGCGGGGTGGCTGTTGAGGAGCTTGTTGCAGGAGGAGATGGGTGGAGTGAAGAAGGGGGACTGAATGATAAAGGAAATTTATTTGGGGGGGAAGCCAGCTAAACATACTTCCTCTCAGATAGGGACCCCACCCCAGAAAGGGGTCTCAGTCCATAGCTGTTTTTACAGGAAAGGTTTGGGGTAGTAAACTTTGGTAGGAAAGAGATGTTTTTATTTGTTAATGAGTTCAGTGACTCCTCAAAGTCATTTGCCTTGTGGAATAACTTGTAGGCTAATATTCCCTCTTTCAACAAATATTTATATATGTAAAGTGCTTTGCAAAACTTAAAGCACTATACAGCAATTATTATTATTATTATCACTGTTATTGCTGCCTATACTGTCTGCAAAGTGTTAAAGGAAATACAATTACTCTCTCTGCCCCCTCTCCATCTATTCATTCAGGACTCTTCCAATTATAACTTACATGATCTGAATTCTTCAGAAATTGTTCTTGCCTCTGGGCCTTTTTCATTTGAGTCCATTCTTTCCCCAAATCATTTCTCATATGCAACCAGAGGGGAAGAGAGTCCAGAAGAGATATGTCCAAAGGTCAAATGAAGGGTGAGAGGGCAGCAAGAGCACAGCTTAATCCTCAGGTACCCTCTTCTAGGAGAGGTTCCTTGTCTCATTATCTGCCCTTGCAAAG
Source organism: Antechinus flavipes (assembly GCF_016432865.1). NCBI lineage: Eukaryota > Metazoa > Chordata > Mammalia > Dasyuromorphia > Dasyuridae > Antechinus > Antechinus flavipes. Next base: position 231,256,094 of record NC_067402.1, read on the forward strand.
CTTTCCTCATCCCCTCAACTACCCAGCCAAGATTAGAAACACCCAACTGTCACCCAGTAACTGCTCTGATGCTGGGACAAGATTATACTCCTCAATCCCACATGCCTCCACAGACCCCAGGCACTGCCACCCTTTTTACTATACCAGAGTCCAGAGTGGGAAGAAGTTTGCAAAACTGGAAAAGTTTTGGGGGGAGTTCTAGGAGAGTTGGGATTGATTCAGTCTCTCTTTTCTCTCCCCAAAGTAAAATCTGTCAACCTAAAAAACCAAGATCTTCCTGGCCATAGGCAATAAGGTCGGAAGAAGGATAAGGAGATCAGACTGGAGAGCTTGGGCTATTAAGTTTTAATATTTAAAAGTTTTTATTATTATTTATTTAAGTTTTTTAATTATTTTTATTATTAGGGTAGAACAGTGAGAAAAGGGTCCTGATCCTATCTTGATCCCTCAATCCCAAATTCTACCAAGGAAATGAGCATTCTCTAAAAGAATGGAGGAGAAAAGGGTGGAAAGATTGTGATTTAGGATCACAGAAGGCAGAGGAAGCACAAATACTGGAGAAAGAAATTCAGAATCCACAGAAACATACTTCATTGCCATCTCCTTCTATCTCAGTTAGTTTTTCACTGTCTCAGGTTCCATCAACTCTCCCTCATATCTTTGTCATTCACACCACCTTTTTGTCTTTCTCTTTTAGCCCTGTTCCTTTACCTTCCTCCCTCAAGCACTAGAGCTGCACACGTGGCTTTTTACATCAGATAACCCAAACCACAGTGCTCCCCTACCTCCATCCCCACAAGTTTCCAGTAGCTCTCCTTGCCAGAACCCCACCCGATGATGGCCTCTCTCCAATAAGCCCCTCCCCTTTAGAGGGGGCTTTAGAACTTTAGAACTTCCAAACTCATTCTTGGAGGATGGAAGTTAGAAAATGAGGAGCAGAAAACTCTAGTTTTCTTTTTTAAAAAGAAGTGAGGAGAGAAGTTAAACTTCATGTATCCTTTGGAAGAAAAGGGATAGAAATTGAGAGTTAACAATAAGGGATGGAGGAAAGGAGAGGTCCCTAGTAGTATGCTGTCTAGGGAAAGAATAGATATGGGATAAGTGGGAAAGAGACAGGGCTTCTTACTTCTAGATTGACACTGAAGGTACAGCTAGCTTCCTGATTCTAGATAAGAAATAAGCCTCTCTGGGCCAAAAATCTTTCTTCCTGACTACTTTACAAGAGGAGGAGAAAGTCTCCTTTTCCAAAGCTCAGGCCATTAGATGCAGGAGTGACCAGTAGCCCTTAGAGCACAAGAGTGAGTAGGATGTATAGGGAGAATAGAGGTGTGGAAAGGAGGAAGAATTAGTAGATCATGAGGGTGATGGAGGTGAAGGACAATAGATTGAGAGTCTGGAGGAAGAAATAGATTCTGGGTAGGCAATAGGAAAAGAGGCTGAGGAGCTATGGTGGGGAGAGGAGCCAGAAGTTTAGGATAGTTTTACAATAAATCAATAATAGATAAATTTTATGGAAACAAAACATCAAATGAACATCAGTTTAATTTTGATGACTATGAATTAGGACACAGGAAGTTCTGAAAGGGAATATAGGTAGCAGTGAGAGTAATGACCCAGTTCATATCTCCTTTGTCCCCTTCAGATCCTTGAAGGACCTATAATCTTGTATCCAGGTTACAACTTTATCCAAGACCTATAATGGAGTTCCCTTTCTCCCCACCAGCCCCTTCATAACCTTCATTTCAGTCCTTTGTTCCTCTACTATTCTTGCCCCAACCTTCCTCTGTGATTATTACCCAATTTCCCCTTCCCTCTACCTTTTGTGCCCATTCCAGACAGCAAGAAGCTTACAGGAGAGAACATGGGAAAGAAGGGAAAGGAAGTAGACACCTTACTTTTGGCAAATAAGACAGATAATTCCTCTAGTGAGAGTTTACTCTCTAATCTGCATCTCCTCTCAAAACAAAACAAAAAACAGATGCCACCCATGTCATGATTTAATTAATCCTTCAGCATTAGAATTCCAGTCATTTTAACACTTAGAAACATTAAACTGATTGGCTACGTGTTTATATCCTAGTTCCTCCTTTAATCTAAACCTTCATCTGGACATAGCACAACATTTTTTGGCCGAGGAGGGAAAGGGTGGGAGGGAGAGAGGAGGGGGTTAGTTTGGACAGAATAGGTGAGTGAGAGAGGGCCAGAGGTTAGGTACACCTGGCAAGAAAGGAAATGAGATTTCATCAGTTCTCAGCTCAGCTCAGCTCAACCCCAGGTGTGTTGGTAAATAGAAAGGGAGTGAAGCAAGTTTCCCAGGATTGTGAGATAATTGTGCCTTCTACCCTTTAGGCCACATTCTGTCCCTTAGTTTCTCTGTCTATTCTATTGTGTAGATTCTATCTGAGCTGACTCCATGCCTGCAAGAGGTCCCTAAGAATTCAAGTATCCAATTCCACATAGAGAAAAAGAATCCTTTACATTAGGTTCTGTTCTTTCCCCCTCCCCTCTTTTCCACCTCACCTCTCAAACAGATGCTGCTGAATTCATGTGACTGATTAGAGACTATGGCTAGTCACTAACAGAACCACGTAAGATGAAGATACCTTGTAGACAGACATAATAGTCTTCAAAAGGCAATGTAAAGTATAGTTCCTGCTTCATTCTCTCATTTCTTTGTTTCACATTTGCCCAGGGAAGATGGTCAGAAGGAGAATTGAGATGGGTTTGACTATCATTATAGGTGCTATTCTGTCCTAGGATAGCACAGGTTCAGCGTTGATCTCAATTCTCATCTCCATCTTTATCCTCCTATGTCCAGGAATTCCCCAGAATTTTATTTCTTGAAAACACTTGGCTTTCTCCCAAATTGAAAATCAAAGTGGCCCTTTAATCATTGTTCTTACAAGAAAATCAATTGTTCTCCTGCCTGGACTCTGACTTGGCTTAGTTGAAGCAGATGGAAAGCCAGCTACAAAAAGCATGGAATAAAGCTTGGCTTGGGCTAGTAATCAGGAGACTTGACTCTCAGTTTTACTGGATAATTTGGCTTAGAACCAATTAAATGTTTCTCTAAGCCTTGAACAAAGGTGAGGTAAAAGAAACTCCAGAGTGACACCTGAAATAACATAAATGGTGTGGGGGTGAAAGTGAGGATGTATATAGCACCCCATATAGCTGCTATTAAGATTATACCTAGAAAGAAAGATGGTGACCACTTAATCCAATTCTCTCATTTAACAGACAAGAAAACATGGGAAATGACTTATTCAAGATCACACAGGTAACAAGTGATAGAGCTAAGATTCAAGCACATGTCCTCTGAATGCAAATTCAAAGCACTTTGCTACTAAATTCAATGTCTCTATACTGTTGAAAGAGAAAGCTCAGATGAGATTCATCTATGACTCACTCTTCTTTACTTCTAAGAGATGTCACTTCTCTGGATCAAGTTGATCTCTAAAGTATTTCTCACCCCCACTCCAGCCCCAAGATTGGTAAGAGGAAGGGGAAGGGGAAACACTCCTACTTTCCCAGCTGTTAAATCACCTCTTCCTGTTTTGCTAAAATTTTGGCATTAGACACAAGAAGGAGGAGGAAATTACCAGCTGCTTTCAGGCCCAATAGTTCACTCCCCCTTTGTCCTCTTAGGAAGTTATAATCCCCCCTGGTCTGAGACTAAGGAGAGAGAAATTTTCCTTTCTCAAATTTTAGCAGCTGTAGTCTCAGAGTCAGTTACATGTATAGATTACTTCAGATATGCAATGAGGTGATATGTGTGAAATAGAGACAAGGCCCTTTCTTTAATTCATAGGGAATATACTTTCCTAGTCAACTTTGTTCATCATTTTAGTCTCCTTCCACATCCATCTTTGTGGCTATCCCAGAATACTGGAGGAAGAGGTCAGATAGGCAATTAGGATTTCCATGATCTACCTACTAACGCCCTGCCTAATGGGTTGGGATAGTTTTTCCTAAGGCACTGCCATATAGACTGTGTCAGATTTCCCCTTAAAAATCAAAGGAATTGTCCTTGAGATTTGATTAGTTCTTGGGCCTGATAAGGCTTCCAGGTTACTAAGAGAATAAAAATGTCAATCCATAATTAGCAAGTGAACAAATCCTTGATGACTTCTACAATCATTCAAATCAAAATGCCCTTCTAGCCAGATGTGTTTCTGTGTGGAGATGAGGTGGCCTGCATTTATCTAAATCAGTACTATATCCTTGCTTAATGTCTTTTCCTGTTATTTTGTTAACTATTAGGTGATTTATGAATGTCTCAAACTTAAACCTGAACCAGTAGACTAACCTAAATTAGGACTGGCCCATAATAATTGGCAATGGTAAGTGGACTTGAATTATGGAAAGGTAAGTCAAAAGAAGTGTAGTCTTAGGTGAAAGAATGACCCAATTCAGCAGTATGAGACCGTATGACTATCACAGGCAAGGCTTCTCAATGGAAAAAGAAGAGGGTTCTCATTGGTTCCAAAGCATTGGGACACTGGTACAAAGGGAAATTAAAGCACAAAGGATAAAGATAGCACTGATAGGAAGCATTCTCTGGTTATTATTAATAGCTTGAGAAAAGTTGGATTGACAGCATAAGGGAAATGAAAATAAATTTCATCAAATTCAGCAATTAAAAACAGGGTGCTTGGTTTTTAATGACTATGCCTGGAAGGTAGAAGAGTCACTAATAGCACAGATAAAAGAGGCAGTGCTGAAGAGTGGAAGGGAACCAAAAGATAAGTGGGAAGAACTGTCTGACCCTGGCATTTTTCTGGAAAGTGTGTTAAAGAGCAAGAAGACAATGGGACCAGAAGTAAGTAAGAAGTAAGAGAATTGGGAATTATCATGGGTGGTAAGAAAGGCTCATAAGTTTTCTAAATAATTGGCTCATCCTATTATTATTATGTGTTACCTGTGCAGAGGAGTGAGACAGTGTGGATGGGTTTTCATCTCCAAGAGACTTTGGAAGGCTACAGAAGTTTAATAATGACTTGATGAGTCACAATTTTTATTGAGATCATGAACAAATAAAGCCAATTGCAATAGTTCAATCAACTTGAGGGACTGATAGAGACTTAACATTTCCAAAGCTAGTTAAATTTAGTCAGAGGCCACAGATGGGGACTATTCTTTCTGTCTTTTTAGGTAGCCATAATGAGGAGTTGCATATAACTGGCCACAGAAATATGAGTACCCAATGCATCCAGTTTTCTGAAGAGGGATCTGTATGAAGATAAGTAGGAATAAAATTCCTAAAATATATATTTAGAAAACTGACTCTATGCCAGCCAGCATCACCCCCAACCTATTTCTACCTCTCCCTGGCCTATATCAACAGCAATTAAATGCTGCCTTATAGACAGAAACAACATCCTAGATGTTGAGTTCTTGTTCTTCTTTATAATAATAATATAATGGTCGTTATCTCTGGGAGAGAGCAGGTCTCTCAGGGGAGGTTTTCTGGAGGCAGCCTTAGTATCAGTTCAGATCAATAATTACCCCAAAATGCACAACCAGGTGATAAAAGTTCAGATCTTTTATTGTCTCCAATATAGCCTGGTTAGCTTAGGCCTATCTCTCTACTTGGTTCCAAGAGCTCTTGCAGATTGTCCTTTGTTTCTGCCTCTGCTTTCTTCAGCCACCAGCCAGCCAAATGGAAAAACGGAATGGATCTCTCTTGCCTCAGAGAGAGAGCTTCTGGTGTAATTCAGCTGAAATCTGACCAAGAGCCTCTGTCTGTCTTTTATATATGAGAGAGAGGAATTGTGGGATATGAGAGAGAGGGATTATGGGTTTTCTCCCATAGTGCTCTCTGGCCCTAAGATCTTCAAGTGAGGTGTGAATTCACAAAGTTACACAGTTAACTTTGTGAATCTCCCATACTTGTGAACTTCAATGAGTAAAAGTGTAAACACAAGCATTGTATCAATTAGTTCTACTTAGTACCTTGTTTCGGGTTCTGGCCCAAAACATCTTCTTGTAAGATCAGATCAATATTCTATCAACTCTAATGAGTTAGCAGTTTATAAAGATTCCAACACCTAGAGGCATAGGTAGAACAACAGGTAAAATTAGAGAGAGATTAAGACAGGTGTTACTATTCCAGCAAAAGTAACTAACTCTCAGTGCAAAAAGATCCTCTGCCAATTATAAGATAAGGTATCTCATACTTGCTGGGTACCACACTATTCTGTTGGATGTAAATACCAATTTCACAAAGAAACTTTGTGCATGAATCCTAAAACAGAGTTTTATAAGGAAACAATAAATTACTAGCCATTAGGAGTGGTAGGATAAACGTATCATAATAATCAGCACCATCCAAATCTAAGGTACCCTCTAAAGTTATAAAGAACTGCTGGATACCAAGTGCTAGAGTATGCTAGGGAACCCCAATAATTTAACAAGTTACCCCAGATTTGGGGGGAAGAGCTTAATAGGGGAGAAACATGAGAGAAGGTGATCTTAGGAATTAGTATAACTATAAATGCTTACAGCAACTGTTAAGGACCATGCCTATGTGAAAAGGCAGATCAATATTCCCAAAGCCTCCATAACTCCATAACTCCATAAACTTGAAGGAGTTGCAAAGCAGTCTTTTCTAATGCAGATGTTCTCTGTGGTTTGGGAATGAAATAAATTGGAGGCAAGAGGGAAGAGGAGGGAGGTCAGAGAACATAACTGTCCCTCGGTCTCCTTGTATCATCATCATCCTTTCACATGAAGAGAGGATTTCCATTCTACAGGTCTGAGTTAGACCTACAGCAGCCACTAGCAGGTGGCTCCCGTATCACAACAAGCAACCTCTACTCTAGCTATTGTGGGTAGGCCCAAATGGAAAACCTTAAAATTGCCTAAGCCATCCAGTGTAGTTGGCACCAAATACTGGGTCCCCAGAGAAGTGAAAGCTATTTCCTCCCTAGTGATGGAGAGGAAGGAGGCCACAATTCTTCACTACACCAGTTCCACAGTAAGTTTGTACAAGGTGCCAGGGAAGAAGACAAAAGGTACCTGTAGTTTCAATGCATTACAGGGAGCTGAAAACAATTGTCATCATTTGCTGACTATTAAGAGTACTTCTTGTCTCATTGATGAAATGTACCATGTAGACCAGAGCCCCAGTAAATGGTATGAAATTTTTTACTTGTATAATACATTTTTCTCTGTTTCTATACTTGTGACTTGGAGCCTGGGAAGAAATTCAGTATATCTTTATCATCCTTTCTCAGGTTACTTGCACTCTCCCTCACACTACCCCACTACCTCTGGAGGGCAGAAATTGAAAGAGACCCTCCTTTTTTTTTTTAGTATTTTGATGCCTACCACTACATTGGTGGCAATTTTGATCAAGCTAGATGAGGCCACAGCCACAGAAACCAGAGTGGTAGATCATACAAAGGACAAAGGATAGGTAATCAAGAAAATGTTGAGCTCAAGCCCATTCAGTCATGTTTTGGGAACATATGGAACAGGAAAAACCCAGATAATTCTAGAAACAATCCAGAATAAGTTTCTAACATTCACTTCTCTATAGTCTAAAATGTAAACTCAAAGGCTTATAGTTTATTTGGCTTTCTGGGATTCCACATTCCCTACATGGATCTCATTATAATATCCATTTACAAGATTGTCTTCTTTGAGTGGACCTAAAGTGGGTCATATTGGCAGACGAGGGATTGATATGAAAATGGTAGTAACCCACAAATCTCAGTATCAATCCTGACATCAGGATAGGCTATATGAAAGAGGGTAATGACCCTTTTTTCTATCCTGCTATAAGATATTACTTAGCTGAATGAGAACCAGTGACTATGCTGGAAATATCACCATCTGTGTTATGGCACTCATGCTCCCAATGTTATTCTTTCTCATTATTATTACCTTATATCTACCATAAACTGATTTTCCCAAATCACCTATCACATAACAGATCTGGGATTTATTCTTTCCAAGGAGGGGAAATGATGTCTGAAATTTCTGATCTTCATTATTCTCCACATTTAGTTGCCTTGAGACTACATAAGGTATAACAGTGAATAGGACCAGACTTGCTTAGGCATCTCAGTGCCCAGACCTAGGCACATAGCATTCCAACAATCCAGTGCCCAGCTGACCTACACCAGAGCCATAGTGGGAAAAAGGATCTGGGAAATTCCTAGGAAGCAGATCATCTAGGGATTCCCAGGAGGCTTGTTTATCAGCACCATTAACATATCTGGTTGGGACCTACCAGAATCACAAAAAGGACAGAGGTAAATCTGGGTATGTAAGGAGAATTAGTGGCTTAGAACATATAAAAACAAGCCTAACATAAAAACTGAACTGCTTGTAATTTAGAGAGAGAGAAAGTTGGAAGGAAGGAAGGAAGGAAGGAAGGAAGGAAGGAAGGAAGGAAGGAAGGAAGGAAGGAAGGAAGGAAGGAAGGAAGGAAAGAAGGAAGGAAGGAAGGAAGGGAGGAAGGGAGGAAGGGAGGAAGGAAGGAAGGAAGGAAAGAAAAGAAGGAAGGAAGGAAGAAAGGAAGAAAGAAAAGAAGGAAGAAAAAGGGAGGGGGAGGAAGGGATGGAGGGAGGGAAGGAGGGAAGGAGAAAGAAAAAATTCAAAATAATTGAAATTGAAATAAAGGAAATTATAGCAAAAACCATTTTCCTAACCCATATGCTGATATTTTAGATGAAATGGGTAGATATTTACAAAAATATAAAATGGCTAAATAAGAGAAGAAAAAGATTATTTATATAACCCAATGTCAGAAAGACATAAGTGACCCAAAGGGGGGGAACCCCAAGACTAGATGGATTTGCAAGTTAATTTTATTTAAAAATTATTTTTAAAAATTATTAAATATTCAAAGAACAGCTAATTTCAATATTTTAAGAAACTTTGTAAAAATAGGTATAAGTAAAATTCTTTCAGACTCTTCTATGATGTAATTATGTTATTGATTGATTGATCGATTGATAGATAC